>NW_025727732.1:0-300000 GCF_021461385.2 Schistocerca piceifrons
AAGGCACAATGCCGACTTAAGTACAAGAAGACTGGCTCTTCTTACTGTCTATGTTTTGAACCATTCCTGTGACACTAGTTATAAATTCCGATGCTTCACTTCAGGTTTACTGTATCCCTTGAACCTTCTTATTGACGATGAAACACAGAAATTGCATCGGAATTAAATACAAAAGGCACAATGCCGACTTAAGTACAAGAAGACTGCTCTCCTTACTGACTTTGGTTTGAACCATTCCTGTGACACTAGCTATAAATTCCGATGCTTTACTTCAGGTTTACTGTATCCCTTGGACCTTCATATTGACGATGAAACACAGAAATTGCATCGAAACTAAATATAAAAGGCACAAAGCAGAAATAAGTACAAGAAGACTAACTCTTCTTACTGACTATGTTTTGAACCATTCCTGTGACACTAGCTATAGATTCCTAAGCTTCACTTCAGGTTTACTGTATCCCTTGGAACTTCTTATTGACGATGAAACACAGAAATTGCATCGGAATTAAATACAAAAGGCACAATGCCGACTTAAGTACAAGAAGACTGCTCTCCTTACTGTCTTTGGTTTGAACCATTCCTGTGACACTAGCTATAAATTCCGATGCTTTACTTCAGGTTTACTGTATCCCTTGGACCTTCATATTGATGATGAAACACAGAAATTGCATCGAAAGTAAATATATAAGGCACAAAGCAGAAATAAGTACAAGAAGACTAACTCTTAATACTGACTATGTTTTGAACCATTCCTGTGACACTAGCTATAGATTCCTAAGCTTCACTTCAGGTTTACTGTATCCCTTGGAACTTCTAATTGACGATGAAACACAGAAATTGCATCGGAATTAAATAGAAAGTGGCACAATGCTGACTTAAGTACAAGAAGACTGACTCTTCTTACTGACTATGTTTGAACCATTCCATTGACACTAGTTATAGATTACGATGCTTCACTCCATGTTTACTGTATCCCTTGGACCTTCGTATTGACGATGAAACACAGAAATTGCATCGGAATTAAATAGAAAAGGCACAATGGCGACTTAAGTACAACAAGACTGACTCTTCTTACTGACTGTGTTTTGAACCATTAGTGTGCCACTAGTAATAGATCCGATGCTTCACTTCAGGTTTACTGTATACCTTGGACCTTCTTATTGACGATGAAACACAGAAATTGCATCGGAATTAAATACAAAAGGCACAAGGCCGAATTAAGCTCAAGAAGACTGACTCTTCTTACTGTCTATTTTTGAACCAGTCCTGTGACACTAGTTATAGACTCCGATGCTTCACTCCAGGTTTACTGTATCCCTCGGTCCTTCTTATTGACGATGAAACACAGAAATTGCATCGGAATTAAGTAGAAAAGGCACAATGCCGACTTAAGGACAAGAAGACTGTCTCTTCTTACTGACTATGTTTTGAACCATTCCTGTGACACTAGCTATAGATTCCGATGCTTCACTTCAGGTTTACTGTATCCCTCTGACCTTCTCATTGACGATGAAACACAGAAATTGCATCGGAATTTAATACAAAGGGCACAATACCGACGTAAGTACAAGAAGACTGACTCTTCTTACTGTCTATTTTTTGAACCATACCATTGACACTTGTTATAGATTCCGATGCTTCACTCCAGGTTTACTGTATCCCTTGGACCGTCTTATTGACGGTGAAACACAGAAATTGCATCGGAATTAAATAGAAAAGCACTATGCCGACTTAAGTACAAGAAAAATGACTATTCTTACTGACTATGTTTGAACGATTTCTGTGACACTAGTTATAGATACCAATGCTGCACTTCAGGTTTACTGTATCCCTTGGACCTTCGCATTGACGATAAAACACAGAAATTGCATCGGAATTAAATACAAATGGCACAGTGCAGAATTAAGTACAAGGAGACTGACTCTTCTTACTGTTTATGTTTTGAACCATTCCCGTGACACTAGTTATAGATTCCGATGCTTCACTCCAGGTTTACTGTATCCCTTGGACCTTGTTATTGACGATGAAACACAGAAACTGCATCGGAATTAAATAGAAAACGTACAATGCCGACTTAAGTACAAGACTATGTTTTGAACCATTCCTGTGACACTAGTTATAGATTCCGGTGCTTCACCTCAGGTTTACTGTATCCCTTGGACCTTCTTATTGACGATGAAACACAGAAATTGCATCGGAATTAAATACAAAAGGCAAAATGCCGACTTAAGTACACGAAGACTGACTCTTCTTACTGTCTATGCTTTGAACCATTCCTGTGACACTAGTTATAGATTCCGATGCTACACTCCAGGTTTACTGTATCCCTTGGACCTTCTTATTGACGATGAAACACAGCAATTGCATCGAAATTAAATACTAAAGGCACAATGCCGACTTAAGGACAAGAAGACTGACTCTTCTCACTGACTTTGTTTTGAACCATTCCTGTGACACCAGTTATATATTCCGATGCTTCACTTCAGGTTTATTGTATCCCTCTGACCTTCTCATTTACGATGAAACACAGAAATTGCATCGGAATTAAATAGAAAAGGCACAATGTCGACGTAAGTACAAGAAGACTGACTCTTCTTACTGTCTATTTTTTGAACCATACCATTGACACTTGTTATAGATTCCGATGCTTCACTCCAGGTTTACTGTATCCCTTAAACCGTCTTATTGACGGTGAAACACAGAAATTGCATCGGAATTAAATAGAAAAGGCACTATGCCGACTTAAGTACAAGAAAAATGACTATTCTTACTGACTATGTTTGAACGATTTCTGTGACACTAGTTATAGATACCAATGCTGCACTTCAGGTTTACTGTATCCCTTGGACCTTCGCATTGACGATAAAACACAGAAATTGCGTCGGAATTAAAAACAAAAGGCAAAATGCCGACTGAAGTACACGAAGACTGACTCTTCTTACTGTCTATGATTTGAACCATTCCTGTGACACTAGTTATAGATTACGAAGCTTCACTCCAGGTTTACTGTATCCCTTGGACCTTCTTATTGACGATGAAACACAGATATTGCATCGGAATTAAATACAAAAGGCACAATGTCGACATAAGTAAAAGAAGTATGACTCTTCTTACTGTCTATGATTTGAACCATTCCTGTGACACTAGTTATAGATTCCGATGCTTCACCCCAGGTTTACTGTGTCCCTCTGACCTTCTTATTGACGATGAAACACAGAAATTGCATCGGAATTAAATATAAAAGGCACAATATCGAATTAAGTTCAAGGAGACTGACTCTTCTTACTGTCTATTTTTGAACTAGTCCTGTGACACTAGTTACAGATTACGAAGCTTCACTCCAGGTTTACTGTATCCCTTGGACCTTCTTATTAATGATGAAACACAGAAATTGCATCGGAATTAAATACAAATGGCACAAAGCAGAATTAAGTACAAGAAGACTGACTCTTCTTACTGTCTATGATTTGAACCATTCCTGTGACACTAGTTACAGATTACGAAGCTTCACTCCAGGTTTACTGTATCCCTTGGACCTTCTTATTGACGATGAAACACAGATATTGCATCGGAATTAAATACAAAAGGCACAATGCCGACATAAGTAAAAGAAGTATGACTCTTCTTACTGTCTATGTTTTGAACCATTCCTGTGACACTAGCTATAGATTCCGATGCTTCACTTCAGGTCTCAGGTTTACTGTACGCCTCTGACCTTCTTATTGACGATGAAACACAGAAATTGCATCGGAATTAAATACAAAAGGCACAATGCCGACTTAAGTACTAGAAGACTGCCTCTCCTTACTGACTATGTTTTGAACCATTCCTGTGACACTAGTTATAAATTCCGACGCTTCACTTCAGGTTTACTGTATCCCTTGGACCTTCTTATTGACGATGAAACACACAAATTGCCCCGGAATTAAATTCAAAAGGCACAAAGCAGAATTAAGTACAAGAAGACTGACTCTTATTACTGTCTATGTTTTGAACCACTTCTGTGACACTAGTTATAGATTCCGATGCTTCACTCCAGGTTTACTGTATCCCTTGGACCGTCTTATTGACAATGAAACACAGAAATTGCATCGGAATTAATTACAAAAGTCACAATGCCGACTTAAGGACAAGAAGACTGACTCTTCTTACTGTCTATGTTTTGAACCATTCCTGTGACACTAGTTATAAATTCCGATGCTTCACTTCAGGTTTACTTTATCCCTTGGACCTTCTTATTGACGATGAAACACAGAAATTGCATCGGAATTAAATAGAAGAGGCACAATGCCGACTTAAGGACAAGAAGACTGTCTCTTCTTACTGACTATGTTTTGAACCATTCCTGTGACACTAGCTATAGATTCCGATGCTTCACTTCAGGTTTACTGTATCCCTCTGACCTTCTTATTGACGATGAAACACAGAAATTGCATCGGAATTTAATACAAAGGGCACAATACCGACGTAAGTACAAGAAGACTGACTCTTCTTACTGTCTATTATTTGAACCATACCATTGACACTTGTTATAGATTCCGATGCTTCACTCCAGGTTTACTGTATCCCTTGGACCGTCTTATTGACGGTGAAACACAGAAATTGCATCGGAATTAAAAAGAAAAGGCACTATGCCGACGTAAGTACAAGAAGACTGACTCTTCTTACTGTCTATTATTTGAACCATACCATTGACACTTGTTATAGATTCCGATGCTTTACCCCAGGTTTACTGTATCCCTCTGACCTTCATATTGACGATGAAACACAGAAATTCAATCGGAGTTACATACAAAAGGCACAATGCCGACTTAAGTACAAGAAGACTGACTCTTCTTACTGTCTAAGTTTGAACCATTATTGTGACACTAGTTATAAATTTCGATGCTTCATTTAAGGTTTACTGTATCCCTTGGCCCCTCTTATTAATGATGAAACACAGAAATTGCATCGGAATTAAATACAAAAGGCACAATGCCGACTTAAGTACAAGAAGACTGCCTCTCCTTACTGACTATGTTTTGAACCATTCCTGTGACACTTGTTATAAATTCCGATGCTTCACTTCAGGTTTACTGTATCCCTTGGACCTTCTTATTGACGATGAAACACAGAAATTGCATCGGAATTAAATACAAAAGGCACAAATCAGAATTAAGTACAAGAAGACTGACTCTTATTACTGTCTATGCTTTGAACCACTTCTGTGACACTAGTCATAGATTCCGATGCTTCACTCCAGGTTTACTGTATCCCTTGGACCGTCTTATTGACGATGAAACACAGAAATTGCATCGGAATTAATTACAAAAGTCACAATGCCGACTTAAGGACAAGAAGACTGACTCTTCTTACTGTCTATGTTTTGAACCATTCCTGTGACACTAGTTATAGATTCCGATGCTTCACTCCAGGTTTACTTTATCCCTTGGACCTTCCTATTGACGATGAAACACAGAAATTGCATCGGAATTAAATAGAAAAGGCACAATGCCGACTTAAGTACAAGAAGACTGACTCTTCTTACTGACTATGTTTTGAACCATTCCATTGACACTTGTTATAGATTCCGATGCTTCACTTCATGTTTACTGTACCCCTTGGACCTTCTTATTGACGATGAAACACAGACATTGCATCGGAATTAAATAGAAAAGGCACAATGCTGACTTAAGTACAAGAAGACTGACTCTTTTTACTGACTATGTTTTGAACCATTCCTGTGACACCAGCTATAGATCCAATGCTTCACTTCAGGTTTACTGTATCCCTTTGACCTTCTTATTGACGATGAAACACAGAAATTGCATCGGAATTAAATACTAACGGCACAATGCCGACTTAAGTACAAGAAGACTGACTCTTCCTACAGTCTATGCTTTGAACCATTCCTGTGACACTAGTTATAGATTCCGATGCTTCACTTCAGGTTTACTGTATCCCTTGGACCTTCTTATTGACGATGAAACACAGAAAATACATCGGAATTAAATACAAAAGGCACAATGCCGACTTAAGTACATGAAGACCGACTCTTCCTACTGACTATGTTTGAGCCATTCCTGTGACACCCGTTATTGATTCCGATGCTTCACTTGAGGTTTACTGTATCCCTTGGACCTTCTTATTGACGATGAAACACAGAAATTGCATCGGAAATAAATACAAAATGCACAATGCCGAATTAAGTTCAAGGAGACTGACTCTTCTTACTGTCTATTTTTGAACTAGTCCTGTGACACTAGTTATAGACTCCGATGCTTCACTCCAGGTTTACTGTATAGCTTGGTCCTTCTTATTGACGATGAAACACAGAAATTGCATCGGAATTAAATACAAAAGGCACAATGCCGACTTAAGTAAAAGAAGTCTGACTCTTCTTACTGTCTATGATTTGAACCATTCCTGTGACACAAGTTATAGATTCCGATGCTTCACTCCAGGTTTACTGTATCCCTCTGACCTTCTTATTAACGATGAAACACAGAAATTCCATCGGAGTTAAATACAAAAAGCACAATGCCGACTTAAGTACAAAAAGACTGACTCTTCTTACTGTCTATGTTTGAACCATTCCTGTGACACTAGTTACAAATTCCGATGCTTCACTTGAGGTTTACTGTATCCCTTGGACCTTCTTATTAAAGATGAAACACAGACATTGCATCGGAATTAAATACAAAAGGCACAAAGCAGAATTAAGTACAAGAAGACTGACTCTTCTTACTGTCTATGTTTTGAACCATTCCTGTGACACTAGCTATAGATTCCGATGCTTCACTTCAGGTCTCAGGTTTACTGTACCCCTCTGACCTTCTTATTGACGATGAAACACAGAATTTGCATCGGAATTAAATACAAAAGGCACAGTGCAAAATTAAGTACAAGGAGACTGACTCTTCTTACTGTCTATGTTTTGAACCATACCTGTGACACTAGTTATAGATTCCGATGCTTCACTCCAGGTTTACTGTATCCCTTGGACCTTCTTATTGATGATGAAAAACAAGAATTGCATCGGAATTAAATACAAAAGGCACAATGCCGACTTAAGGACAATAAGTCAGACTCTTCTAACTGACTATCTTTGAACCATTCCTGTGACACTAGCTATAGATTCCGATGCTTCACTTCAGGTTTACTGTACCCCTCTGACCTTCTTATTGACGATGAAACACAGACATTGCATCGGAATTAAATACAAAAGGCACAATGCCGACTGAAGGACAAGCAAACTGACTCTTCTTACTGACTATGTTTTGAACCATTCCTGTGACACTAGTTATAGATTCCGATGCTTCACTTCAGGATTTCTTTATCCCAGTGGCGTTCTTATTGACGATGAAACACAGAAATTGCATCGGAGTTAAATACAAAAGGCACAATGCCGACTTAAGTACAAGAAGACTGACTCTTCTTACTGTCTATGTTTTGAACCATTCCTGTGACACTAGTTATAAATTCCGATGCTTCACTTCAGGTTTAATCTATCCCTTGGACCTTCTTATTGACGATGAAACACAGAAATTGCATCGGAATTAAATACAAAAGGCACAATGCCGACTTAAGTACAAGAAGACTGCTCTCCTTACTGACTTTGGTTTGAACCATTCCTGTGACACTAGCTATAAATTCCCATGCTTTACTTCAGGTTTACTGTATCCCTTGGACCTTCATATTGACGATGAAACACAGAAATAGCATCGAAACTAAATATAAAAGGCACAAAGCAGAAATAAGTGCAAGAAGGCTAACTCTTCTTACTGACTATGTTTTGAACCATTCCTGTGCCACTAGTAATAGTTCCGATGCTTCACTTCAGGTTTACTGTATACCTTGGACCATCTTATTGACGATGAAACACAGAAATTGCATCGGAATTAAATACAAAAGGCACAATGTCGACGTAAGTACAAGAAGACTGACTCTTCTTACTGTCTATGATTTGAACCATTCCTGTGACACTAGTTACAGGCCCCGATGTTTCACTCCAGGTTACTGTATCGCTTGGACCTTCTTATTGTCGATGAAACACAGAAATTGCGTCGGAATTAAATACAAAAGGCACAATGCCGACTTAGGTACAAGAAGACCAACTCCTCTTACTGACTATGCTTTGAACCATTCCTGTGACACCAGTTATGGATTCCGATGCTTCACTTCAGGTTTACTGTATCCCTCTGACCTTCTTATTGACGATGAAACACAGAAATTGCATCGGAATTAAATACAAAAGGCACAATGCCGAATTATGTTCAAGAAGACTGACTCTTCTTACTGTCTATTTTTGAACCAGAAATGTGACACTTGTTATAGACTCCGATGCTTCACTCCAGGTTTACTGTATCCCTCGGTCCTTCTTATTGACGATGAATCACAGAAATTGCATCGGAATTAAATACAAAAGGCACAAGGCCGAATTAAGCTCAAGAAGACTGACTCTTCTTACTGTCTATTTTTGAACCAGTCCTGTGACACTAGTTATAAACTCCGATGCTTCTCGTCAGGTTTACTGTATCCCTTCTACCTTATTATTGACGATGAAACGCAGAAAATGCATCGGAATTAAATACAAATGGCACAGTGCAGAATTAAGTACAAGGAGACTGACTCTTCTTACTGTTTATTTTTGAACCATTCCCGTGACACTAGTTATAGATTCCGATGCTTCACTCCAGGTTTACTGTATCCTTTGGACCTTGTTATTGACGATGAAACACAGAAACTGCATCGGAATTAAACAGAAAACGTACAATGCCGACTTAAGTACAAGACTATGTTTTGAACCATTCCTCTGACACTAGTTATAGATTCCGATGCTTCACCTCAGGTTTACTGTATCCCTTGGACCTTCTTATTGACGATGAAACACAGAAATTCCATCGGAATTAAATACAAAAGGCAAAATGCCGACTTAAGTACACGAAGACTGACTCTTCTTACTGTCTATGCTTTGAACCATTCCTGTGACACTAGTTATAGATTCCGATGCTACACTCCAGGTTTACTGTATCCCTTGGACCGTCTTATTGACGGTGAAACACAGAAATTGCATCGGAATTAGAAAGAAAAGGCACTATGCCGACGTAAGTACAAGAAGACTGACTCTTCTTACTGTCTATTATTTGAACCATACCATTGACACTTGTTATAGATTCCGATGCTTCACTCCAGGTTTACTATACAGCTTGGTCCTTCTTATTGACGATGAAACACAGAAATTGCATCGGAATTAAATACAAAAGGCACAATGCCGACTTAAGTAAAAGAAGTCTGACTCTTCTTACTGTCTATGATTTGAACCATTCCTGTGACACTACTTATAGATTCCGATGCTTTACCCCAGGTTTACTGTATCCCTCTGACCTTCATATTGACGATGAAACACAGAAATTCAATCGGAGTTACATACAAAAGGCACAATGCCGACTTAAGTACAAGAAGACTGCCTCTTCTTACTGTCTATGTTTGAACCATTCCTGTGACACTAGTTATAAATTTCGATGCTTCACTTAAGGTTTACTGTATCCCTTGGCCCTTCTTATTAATGATGAAACACAGAAATTGCATCGGAATTAAATACAAAAGGCACAAATCAGAATTAAGTACAAGAAGACTGACTCTTATTACTGTCTATGTTTTGAAATACTTCTGTGACACTAGTTATAGATTCCGATGCTTCACTCCAGGTTTACTGTATCCCTTGGACCGTCTTATTGACGATGAAACACAGAAATTGCATCGGAATTAATTACAAAAGTCACAATGCCGACTTAAGGACAAGAAGACTGACTCTTCTTACTGACTATGTTTTGAACCATTCCTGTGACACCAGCTATAGATCCAATGCTTCACTTCAGGTTTACTGTATCCCCTTGACCTTCTTATTGACGATGAAACAAAGAAATTGCATCAGAATTAAATACTAACGGCACAATGCCGACTTAAGTACAAGAAGACTGACTCTTCCTACTGTCTATGCTTTGAACCATTCCTGTGACACTAGTTATAGATTCCGATGCTTCACTTCAGGTTTACTGTATCCCTTGGACCTTCTTATTGACGATGAAACACAGACATTGCATCGGAATTAAATAGAAAAGGCACAATGCTGACTTAAGTACAAGAAGACTGACTCTTTTTACTGACTATGTTTTGAACCATTCCTGTGACACCAGCTATAGATCCAATGCTTCACTTCAGGTTTACTGTATCCCTTTGACCTTCTTATTGACGATGAAACACAGAAATTGCATCGGAATTAAATACTAACGGCACAATGCCGACTTAAGTACAAGAAGACTGACTCTTCCTACTGTCTATGCTTTGAACCATTCCTGTGACACTAGTTATAGATTCCGATGCTTCACTTCAGGTTTACTGCATCCCTTGGACCTTCTTATTGACGATGAAACACAGAAAATACATCGGAATTAAATACAAAAGGCACAATGCCGACTTAAGTACATGAAGACCGACTCTTCCTACTGACTATGTTTGAGCCATTCCTGTGACACCCGTTATTGATTCCGATGCTTCACTTGACGTTTACTGTATCCCTTGGACCTTCTTATTGACGATGAAACACAGAAATTGCATCGGAAATAAATACAAAATGCACAATGCCGAATTAAGTTCAAGGAGACTGACTCTTCTTACTGTATATTTTTGAACTAGTCCTGTGACACTAGTTATAGACTCCGATGCTTCACTCCAGGTTTACTGTATAGCTTGGTCCTTCTTATTGACGATGAAACACAGAAATTGCATCGGAATTAAATACAAAAGGCACAATGCCGACTTAAGTAAAAGAAGTCTGACTCTTCTTACTGTCTATGATTTGAACCATTCCTGTGACACTAGTTATAGATTCCGATGCTTCACTCCAGGTTTACTGTATCCCTCTGACCTTCTTATTGACGATGAAACACAGAAATTCCATCGGAGTTAAATACAAAAAGCACAATGCCGACTTAAGTACAAAAAGACTGACTCTTCTTACTGTCTATGTTTGAACCATTCCTGTGACACTAGTTACAAATTCCGATGCTTCACTTGAGGTTTACTGTATCCCTTGGACCTTCTTATTAATGATGAAACACAGAAATTGCATCGGAATTAAATACAAAAGGCACAAAGCAGAATTAAGTACAAGAAGACTGACTCTTCTTACTGTCTATGTTTTGAACCATTCCTGTTACACTAGCTATAGATTCCGATGCTTCACTTCAGGTCTCAGGTTTACTGTACCCCTCTGACCTTCTTATTGACGATGAAACACAGAATTTGCATCGGAATTAAATACAAAAGGCACAGTGCAAAATTAAGTACAAGGAGACTGACTCTTCTTACTGTATATTTTTGAACTAGTCCTGTGACACTAGTTATAGACTCCGATGCTTCACTCCAGGTTTACTGTATAGCTTGGTCCTTCTTATTGACGATGAAACACAGAAATTGCATCGGAATTAAATACAAAAGGCACAATGCCGACTTAAGTAAAAGAAGTCTGACTCTTCTTACTGTCTATGATTTGAAACATTCCTGTGACACTAGTTATAGATTCCGATGCTTCACTCCAGGTTTACTGTATCCCTTGGACCTTCTTATTGATGATGAAACACAAGAATTGCATCGGAATTAGATACAAAATGCACAATGCCGACTTAAGGACAATAAGTCAGACTCTTCTTACTGACTATCTTTGAACCATTCCTGTGACACTAGCTATAGATTCCGATGTTTCACTTCAGGTTTACTGTACCCCTCTGACCTTCTTATTGACGATGAAACACAGAAATTGCATCGGAATTAAATACAAAAGGCACAATGCCGACTGAAGGACAAGCGAATTGACTCTTCTTACTGACTATGTTTTGAACCATTCCTGTGACACTAGTTATAGATTCCGATGCTTCACTTCAGGATTTCTGTATCCCAGTGGCGTTCTTATTGACGATGAAACACAGAAATTGCATCGGAGTTAAATACAAAAGGCACAATGCCGACTTAAGTACAAGAAGACTGACTCTTCTTACTGTCTATGTTTTGAACCATTCCTGTGACACTAGTTATAAATTCCGATGCTTCACTTCAGGTTTAATCTATCCCTTGGACCTTCTTATTGACGATGAAATACAGAAATTGCATCGGAATTAAATACATAAGGCACAATGCCGACTTAAGTACAAGAAGACTGCTCTCCTTACTGACTTTGCTTTGAACCATTCCTGTGACACTAGCTATAAATTCCCATGCTTTACTTCAGGTTTACTGTATCCCTTGGACCTTCATATTGACGATGAAACACAGAAATTGCATCGAAACTAAATATAAAAGGCACAAAGCAGAAATAAGTGCAAGAAGGCTAACTCTTCTTACTGACTATGTATTGAACCATTCCTGTGCCACTAGTAATAGTTCCGATGCTTCACTTCAGGTTTACTGTATACCTTGGACCTTCTTATTGACGATGAAACACAGAAATTGCATCGGAATTAAATACAAAAGGCACAATGTCGACGTAAGTACAAGAAGACTGACTCTTCTTACTGTCTATGATTTGAACCATTCCTGTGACACTAGTTACAGGCCCCGATGTTTCACTCCAGGTTTACTGTATCGCTTGGACCTTCTTATTGTCGATGAAACACAGAAATTGCATCGGAATTAAATACAAAAGGCACAATGCCGACTTAGGTACAAGAAGACCAACTCCTCTTACTGACTATGCTTTGAACCATTCCTGTGACACCAGTTATGGATTCCGATGCTTCACTTCAGGTTTACTGTATCCCTCTGACCTTCTTATTGACGATGAAACACAGAAATTGCATCGGAATTAAATACAAAAGGCACAATGCCGAATTAAGTTCAAGAAGACTGACTCTTCTTACTGTCTATTTTTGAACCAGACCTGTGACACTTGTTATAGACTCCGATGCTTCACTCCAGGTTTACTGTATCCCTCGGTCCTTCTTATTGACGATGAAACACAGAAATTGCATCGGAATTAAATACAAAAGGCACAAGGCCGAATTAAGCTCAAGAAGACAGACTCTTCTTACTGTCTATTTTTGAACCAGTCCTGTGACACTAGTTATAGACTCCGATGCTTCTCGTCAGGTTTACTGTATCCCTTCTACCTTATTATTGACGATGAAACGCAGAAAATGCATCGGAATTAAATACAAATGGCACAGTGCAGAATTAAGTACAAGGAGACTGACTCTTCTTACTGTTTATTTTTGAACCATTCCCGTGACACTAGTTATAGATTCCGATGCTTCACTCCAGGTTTACTGTATCCCTTGGACCTTGTTATTGACGATGAAACACAGAAACTGCATCGGAATTAAATAGAAAACGTACAATGCCGACTTAAGTACAAGACTATGTTTTGAACCATTCCTGTGACACTAGTTATAGATTCCGGTGCTTCACCTCAGGTTTACTGTATCCCTTGGACCTTCTTATTGACGATGAAACACAGAAATTCCATCGGAATTAAATACAAAAGGCAAAATGCCGACTTACGTACACGAAGACTGACTCTTCTTACTGTCTATGTTTTGAACCATTCCTGTGACACTAGTTATAGATTCCGATGCTACACTCCAGGTTTACTGTATCCCTTGGACCTTCTTATTGACGATGAAACACAGCAATTGCATCGAAATTAAATACTAAAGGCGCAATGCCGACTTAAGGACAAGAAGACTGACTCTTCTCACTGACTTTGTTTTGAACCATTCCTGTGACACCAGTTGTATATTCCGATGCTTCACTTCAGGTTTATTGTATCCCTCTGACCTTCTCATTTACAATGAAACACAGAAATTGCATCGGAATTAAATAGAAAAGGCACAATGTCGACGTAAGTACATAAAGACTGACTCTTCTTACTGTCTATGTTTTGAACCATTCCTGTGACACAAGCTATAGATTCCGATGCTTCACTTCAGGTTTACTGTATCCCTCTGACCTTCTTATTGACGATGAAACACAGAAATTGCATCGGAATTTAATACAAAGGGCACAATACCGACGTAAGTACAAGAAGACTGACTCTTCTTACTGTCTATTTATTGAACCATACCATTGACACTTGTTATAGATTCCGATGCTTCACTTCAGGTTTACTGTATCCCTTGGACCTTCTTATTGACGATGAAACACAGAAAATACATCGGAATTAAATACAAAAGGCACAATGCCTACTTAAGTACAAGAAGACTGACTCTTCCTACTGTCTATGTTTTGAACCATTCCTGTGACACTAGTTATAGATTCCGATGCTTCACTTCAGGTTTACTGTATCCCTTGGACCTTCTTATTGACGATGAAACACAGAAAATACATCGGAATTAAATACAAAAGGCACAATGCCTACTTAAGTACATGAAGACCGACTCTTCCTACTGACTATGTTTGAGCCATTCCTGTGACACCCGTTATAGATTCCGATGCTTCACTTGAGGTTTACTGTATCCCTTGGACCTTCTTATTGACGATGAAACACAGAAATTGCATCGGAAATAAATACTAAAGGCACAATGCCGAATTAAGTTCAAGGAGACTGACTCGTCTTACTGTCTATTTTTGAACTAGTCCTGTGACACTAGTTATAGACTCCGATGCTTCACTCCAGGTTTACTGTATAGCTTGGTCCTTCTTATTGACGATGAAACACAGAAATTGCATCGGAATTAAATACAAAAGGCACAATGCCGACTTAAGTAAAAGAAGTCTGACTCTTCTTACTGTCTATGATTTGAACCATTCCTGTGACACTAGTTATAGATTCCGATGCTTCACTCCAGGTTTACTGTATCCCTCTGACCTTCTTATTGACGATGAAACACAGAAATTCCATCGGAGTTAAATTCAAAAAGCACAATGCCGACTTAAGTACAAGAAGACTGACTCTTCTTACTGTCTACGTTTGAACCATTCCTGTGACACTAGTTATAAATTCCGATGCTTCACTTCAGGTTTACTGTATCCCTTGGACCTTCTTTTTAATGATGAAACACAGAAATTGCATCGGAATTAAATACAAAAGGCACAAAGCAGAATTAAGTACAAGAAGACTGACTCTTCTTATTGTCTATGTTTTGAACCATTCCTGTGACACTAGTTATAGATTCCGATGCTTCACTCCAGGTTTACTTTATCCCTTGGACCTTCTTATTGACGATGAAACACAGAAATTGCATCGGAATTAAATAGAAAAGGCACAATGCCGACTTAAGTACAAGAAGACTGACTCTTCTTACTGACTATGTTTTGAACCATTCCATTGACACTTGTTATAGATTCCGATGCTTCACTTCATGTTTACTGTATCCTTTGGACCTTCTTATTGACGATGAAACACAGATATTGAATCGGAATTAAATAGAAAAGGCACAATGCCGACTTAAGTACAAGAAGACTGACTCTTTTTACTGACTATGTTTTGAACCATTCCTGTGACACCAGTTATAGATCTAATGCTTCACTTCAGGTTTACTGTATCCCTTGGACCTTCTTAATGACGATGAAACACAGAAATTGCATCGGAATTAAATACTAACGGCACAATGCCGAGTTAAGTACAAGAAGACTGACTCTTCCTACTGTCTATGTTTTGAACCATTCCTGTGACACTAGTTATAGATTCCGATGCTTCACTTCAGGTTTTCTGTATCCCTTGGACCTTCTTATTGACGATGAAACACAGAAAATACATCGGAATTAAATACAAAAGGCACAATGCCGACTTAAGTACATGAAGACCGAGTCTTCCTACTGACTATGTTTGAGCCATTCCTGTGACACCCGTTATAGATTCCGATGCTTCACTTGAGGTTTACTGTATCCCTTGGACCTTCTTATTGACGATGAAACACAGAAATTGCATCGGAAATAAATACAAAAGGCACAATGCCGAATTAAGTTCAAGGAGACTGACTCTTCTTACTGTCTATATTTGAACTAGTCCTGTGACACTAGTTATAGACTCCGATGCTTCACTCCAGGTTTACTGTATAGCTTGGTCTTTCTTATTGACGATGAAACACAGAAATTGCATCGGAATTAAATACAAAAGGCACAATGCCGACTTAAGTAAAAGAAGTCTGACTCTTCTTACTGTCTACGTTTGAACCATTCCTGTGACACTAGTTATAAATTCCGATGCTTCACTTCAGGTTTACTGTATCCCTTGGACCTTCTTATTAATGATGAAACACAGAAATTGCATCGGAATTAAATACAAAAGGCACAATGCCGAATTAAGTACAAGAAGACTGACTCTTCTTACTGTCTATGTTTTGAACCATTCCTGTGACACTAGTTATAAATTCCGATGCTTCACTTCAGGTTTACTGTATCCCTTGGACCTTCTTATTGACGATGAAACACAGAAATTGCATCGGAATTAAATACAAAAGGCACAAAGCGGAATTAAGTACAAGAAGACTGACTCTTATTACTGTCTATGTTTTGAACCACTTCTGTGACACTAGTTATAGATTCCGATGCTTCACTCCAGGTTTACTTTATCCCTTGGACCTTCTTATTGACGATGAAACACAGAAATTGCATCGGAATTAAATAGAAAAGGCACAATGCCGACTTAAGTACAAGAAGACTGACTCTTCTTACTGACTATGTTTTGAAGAATTCCATTGACACTTGTTATAGATTCCGAAGCTTCACTTCATGTTTACTGTATCCCTTGGACCTTCTTATTGACGACGAAACACAGATATTGCATCGGAATTAAACAGAAAAGGCACAATGCCGACATAAGTACAAGAAGACTGACCCTTTTTACTGACTATGTTTTGAACCACTCCTGTGACACCAGTTACAGATCCAATGCTTCACTTCAGTTTTACTGTATCCCTTGGACCTTCTTATTGACGATAAAACACAGAAATTGCATCGGAATAAAATACTAACGGCACAATGCCGACTTAAGTACAAGAAGACTGACTCTTCCTACTGTCTATGTTTTGAACCATTCCTGTGACACTAGTTATAGATTCCGATGCTTCACTTCAGGTTTACTGTATCCGTTGGACCTTCTTATTGACGATGAAACACAGAAAATACATCGGAATTAAATACAAAAGGCACAATGCCGACTTAAGTACATGAAGACCGACTCTTCCTACTGACTATGTTTGAGCCATTCCTGTGACACCCGTTATAGATTCCGATGCTTCACTGGAGGTTTACTGTATCCCTTGGACCTTCTTATTGACGATGAAACACAGAAATTGCATCGGAAATAAATACAAAAGGCACAATGCCGAATTAAGTTCAATGAGACTGACTCTTCTTACTGTCTATTTTTGAACTAGTCCTGTGACACTAGTTATAGACTCCGATGCTTCACTCCAGGTTTACTGTATAGCTTGGTCCTTCGTATTGACGATGAAACACAGAAATTGCATCGGAATTAAATACAAAAGGCACAATGCCGACTTAAGTAAAAGAAGTCTGACTCTTCTTACTGTCTATGATTTGAACCATTCCTGTGACACTAGTTATAGGTTCCGATGCTTCACTCCAGGTTTACTGTATCCCTCTGACCTTCTTATTGACGATGAAACACAGAAATTCCATCGGAGTTAAACTCAAAAAGCACAATGCCGACTTAAGTACAAGAAGACTGACTCATCTTACTGTCTATGTTTGAACCATTCCTGTGACACTAGTTATAAATTCCGATGCTTCACTTCAGGTTTACTGTATCCCTTGGACCTTCTTATTAATGATGAAACACAGAAAATGCATCGGAATTAAATACAAAAGGCACAAAGCAGAATTAAGTACAAGAGGACTGACTCTTCTTACTGTCTATGTTTTGAACCATTCCTGTGACACTAGCAATAGATTCCGATGCTTCACTTCAGGGCGCAGGTTTACTGTACCCTTCTGACCTTCTTATTGACGATGAAACACAGAAATTTCATCGGAATTAAATACAAGACGCACAATGCCGACTTAAGTACAAGAAGACTGCCTCTCCTTACTGACTATGTTTTGAACCATTCCTGTGACACTAGTTATAAAGTCCGATGCTTCACTTCAGGTTTACTGTATCCCTTGGACCTTCTTAGTGACGATGAAACACAGAAATTGCATCGTAATTAAATACAAAAGGCACAATGCCGACTTAAGGACAAGAAGACTGACTCTTCTCACTGTCTATGCTTTGAACCATTCCTGTGACACTAGTTATAGATTCCGATGCTACACTCCAGGTTTACTGTATCCCTTGGACCTTCTTATTGACGATGAAACACAGAAAATGCATCGTAATTAAATACAAAAGTCACAATGCCGACTTAAGGACAAGAAGACTGACTCTTCTCACTGACTTTGTTTTGAACCATTCCTGTGACACCAGTTATATATTCCGATGCTTCACTTCAGGTTTATTGTATCCCTCTGACCTTCTTATTGACGATGAAACACAGAAATTGCATCGGAATTAAATACAAAAGGCACAATGCCGACTTAAGTACAAGAAGACTGCCTCTCCTTACTGACTATGTTTTGAACCATTCCTGTGACACTAGTTATAAATTCCGATGCTTCACTTCAGGTTTACTGTATCCCTTGGACCTTCTTATTGACTATGAAACACAGATATTGCATCGGAATTAAATACAAAAGGCACAAAGCAGAATTAAGTACAAAAGGCTGACTCTTATTACTGTCTATGTTTTGAACCACTTCTGTGACACTAGTTATAGATTCCGATGCTTCACTCCAGGTTTACTGTATACCTTGGACCGTCTTATTGACAATGAAACACAGAAATTGCATCGGAATTAATTACAAAAGTCACAATGCCGACTTAAGGACAAGAAGACTGATTCTTCTTACTGTCTATGTTTTGAACCATTCCTGTGACACTAGTTATAGATTCCGATGCTTCACTCCAGGTTTACTTTATCCCTTGGACCTTCTTATTGACGATGAAACACAGAAATTGCATCGGAATTAAATAGAAAAGGCACAATGCCGACTTAAGTACAAGAAGACTGACTCTTCTTACTGACTATGTTTTGAACCATTCCATTGACACTTGTTATAGATTCCGATGCTTCACTTCATGTTTACTGTATCCCTTGGACCTTCTTATTGACGATGAAACACAGATATTGAATCGGAATTAAATAGAAAAGGCACAATGCCGACTTAAGTACAAGAAGACTGACTCTTTTTACTGACTATGTTTTGAACCATTCCTGTGACACCAGTTATAGATCCAATGCTTCACTTCAGGTTTACTGTATCCCTTGGACCTTCTTATTGACGATGAAACACAGAAATTGCATCGGAATTAAATACTAACGGCACAATGCCGACTTAAGTACAAGAAGACTGACTCTTCCTACTGTCTATGTTTTGAACCATTCCTGTGACACTAGTTATAGATTCCGATGCTTCACTTCAGGTTTACTGTATCCCTTGGACCTTCTTATTGACGATGAAACACAGAAAATACATCGGAATTAAATACAAAACGCACAATGCCGACTTAAGTACATGAAGACCGAGTCTTCCTACTGACTATGTTTGAGCCATTCCTGTGACACCCGTTATAGATTCCGATGCTTCACTTGAGGTTTACTGTATCCCTTGGACCTTCTTATTGACGATGAAACACAGAAATTGCATCGGAAATAAATACAAAAGGCACAATGCCGAATTAAGTTCAAGGAGACTGACTCTTCTTACTGTCTATATTTGAACTAGTCCTGTGACACTAGTTATAGACTCCGATGCTTCACTCCAGGTTTACTGTATAGCTTGGTCTTTCTTATTGACGATGAAACACAGAAATTGCATCGGAATTAAATACAAAAGGCACAATGCCGACTTAAGTGAAAGAAGTCTGACTCTTCTTACTGTCTACGTTTGAACCATTCCTGTGACACTAGTTATAAATTCCGATGCTTCACTTCAGGTTTACTGTATCCCTTGGACCTTCTTATTAATGATGAAACACAGAAATTGCATCGGAATTAAATACAAAATTCACAATGCCGAATTAAGTACAAGAAGACTGACTCTTCTTACTGTCTATGTTTTGAACCATTCCTGTGACACTAGTTATAAATTCCGATGCTTCACTTCAGGTTTACTGTATCCCTTGGACCTTCTTATTGACGATGAAACACAGAAATTGCATCGGAATTAAATACAAAAGGCACAAAGCAGAATTAAGTACAAGAAGACTGACTCTTATTACTGTCTATGTTTTGAACCACTTCTGTGACACTAGTTATAGATTCCGATGCTTCACTCCAGGTTTACTTTATCCCTTGGACCTTCTTATTGACGATGAAACACAGAAATTGCATCGGAATTAAATAGAAAAGGCACAATGCCGACTTAAGTACAAGAAGACTGACTCTTCTTACTGACTATGTTTTGAAGAATTCCATTGACACTTGTTATAGATTCCGAAGCATCACTTCATGTTTACTGTATCCCTTGGACCTTCTTATTGACGATGAAACACAGATATTGCATCGGAATTAACAGAAAAGGCACAATGCCGACATAAGTACAAGAAGACTGACTCTTTTTACTGACTATGTTTTGAACCACTCCTGTGACACCAGTTATAGATCCAATGCTTCACTTCAGGTTTACTGTATCCCTTGGACCTTCTTATTGACGATGAAACACAGAAATTGCATCGGAATTAAATACTAACGGCACAATGCCGACTTAAGTACAAGAAGACTGACTCTTCCTACTGTCTATGTTTTGAACCATTCCTGTGACACTAGTTATAGATTCCGATGCTTCACTTCAGGTTTACTGTATCCGTTGGACCTTCTTATTGACGATGAAACACAGAAAATACATCGGAATTAAATACAAAAGGCACAATGCCGACTTAAGTACATGAAGATCGACTCTTCCTACTGACTATGTTTGAGCGATTCCTGTGACACCCGTTATAGATTCCGATGCTTCACTGGAGGTTTACTGTATCCCTTGGACCTTCTTATTGACGATGAAACACAGAAATGGCATCGGAAATAAATACAAAAGGCACAATGCCGAATTAAGTTCAATGAGACTGACTCTTCTTACTGTCTATTTTTGAACTAGTCCTGTGACACTAGTTATAGACTCCGATGCTTCACTCCAGGTTTACTGTATAGCTTCGTCCTTCGTATTGACGATGAAACACAGAAATTGCATCGGAATTAAATACAAAAGGCACAATGCCGACTTAAGTAAAAGAAGTCTGACTCTTCTTACTGTCTATGATTTGAACCATTCCTGTGACACTAGTTATAGGTTCCGATGCTTCACTCCAGGTTTACTGTATCCCTCTGACCTTCTTATTGACGATGAAACACAGAAATTCCATCGGAGTTAAACTCAAAAAGCACAATGCCGACTTAAGTACAAGAAGACTGACTCATCTTACTGTCTATGTTTGAATCATTCCTGTGACACTAGTTACAAATTCCGATGCTTCACTTCAGGTTTACTGTATCCCTTGGACCTTCTTATTAATGATGAAACACAGAAATTGCATCGGAATTAAATACAAAAGGCACAAAGCAGAATTAAGTACAAGAGGACTGACTCTTCTTACTGTCTATGTTTTGAACCATTCCTGTGACACTAGCAATAGATTCCGATGCTTCACTTCAGGTCTCAGGTTTACTGTACCCTTCTGACCTTCTTATTGACGATGAAACACAGAAATTTCATCGGAATTAAATACAAGACGCACAATGCCGACTTAAGTACAAGAAGACTGCCTCTCCTTACTGACTATATTTTGAACCATTCCTGTGACACTAGTTATAAAGTCCGATGCTTCACTTCAGGTTTACTGTATCCCTTGGACCTTCTTATCGACGATGAAACACAGAAATTGCATCGGAATTAAATACAAAAGGCACAACGCCGACTTAAGTATAAGAAGACTAACTCTTCCTCCTGACTATGTTTTGATCCATTCCTGTGACACTAGTTATGGATTCCCATGCTTCACTCCAGGTTTACTGTATAGCTTGGTCCTTCTTATTGACGATGAAACACAGAAATTGCATCGGAATTAAATACAAAAGGCACAATGCCGACTTAAGTAAAAGAAGTCAGACTCTTCTTACTGTCTATGATTTGAACCATTCCTGTGACACTAGTTATAGATTCCGTGCTTCACTCCAGGTTAACTGTATCCCTCTGACCTTCTTATTGACGATGAAACACAGAAATTCCATCGGAGTTAAATACAAAAAGCACAATGCCGACTTAAGTACAAGAAGACTGACTCTTCATACTGTCTATGTTTGAACCATTCCTGTGACACTAGTTATAAATTCCGATGCTTCACTTCAGGTTTACTGTATCCCTTGGACCTTCTTATTGACGATGAAACACAGAAATTGCATCGGAATTAAATACAAAAGGCACAAAGCAGAATTAAGTACAAGAAGACCGACTCTTATTACTGTCTATGTTTTGAACCACTTCTGTGACACAAGTTATAGATTCCGATGCTTCACTCCAGGTTTACTGTATCCCTTGGACCGTCTTATGGACGATGAAACACAGAAATTGAATCGGAATTAATTACAAAAGTCACAATGCCGACTTAAGGACAAGAAGACTGAGTCTTCTTACTGTCTATGTTTTGAACCATTCCTGTGACACTAGTTATAGATTCCGATGCTTCACTCCAGGTTTATTGTATCCCTTGCACCTTCTTATTGACGATGAAACACAGAAATGGCATCGGAATTAAATAGAAAAGGCACAATGCCGACTTAAGTAGAAGAAGACTGACTCTTCTTACTGACTATGTTTTGAACCATTCCATTGACACTTGTTATAGATTCCGATGCTTCACATCATGTTTACTGTATCCCTTGGACCTTCTTATTGACGATGAAACACAGATATTGCATCGGAATTAAATAGAAAAGGCACAATGCCGACTTAAGTGCAAGAAGACTGACTCTTTTTACTGACTATGTTTTCAACCATTCCTGTGACACCAGTTATAGATCCAATGCTTCACTTCAGGTTTACTGTATCCCTTGGACCTTCTTATTGACGATGAAACACAGAAATTGCATCGGAATTAAATACTAACGGCACAATGCATACTTAAGTACAAGAAGACTGACTCTTCCTACTGTCTATGTTTTGAACCATTCCTGTGACACTAGTTTTAGATTCCGATGCTTCACTCCTGGTTTACTGTATCCCTTGGACCTTCTTTTTGACGATGAAACACAGAAATTGCATCGCAATGAAATACAAAAGGCACAATGCCGACTTAAGTACAAGAAGACTGACTCTTCTTACTGTCTATGTTTTGAACCATACCATTGACACTAGTTATAGATTCCGATGCTTCACTCCAGGTTTATTGTATCCCTTGTACCTTCTTATTGACGATGAAACACACAAATTGCATCGGAATGAAATAGAAAATGCACTATGCCGACTTAAGTACAAGGAGACTGACTCTTCTTACTGGCTATGTTTGAACGATTCCTGTGACACCAGTTATAGATCCCGATGCTTCACTTCAGGTTTACTGTATTCCTTGGACCTTCTCATTGACGATGAAACACAAAAATTGCATCGGATTTAAATACAAAAGGCAAAATGCCAACTGAAGTACACGAAGACTGACTCTTCTTACTGTCTATGATTTGAACCAATCCTGTGACACTAGTTACAGATTCCGATGCTTCACTCCAGGTTTACTGTCTCCCTTGGACTTTCTTATTGACGATGAAACACAGAAATTGCATCGGAATTAAATACAAAAGGCACAATGCCGACTTAAGTACAAGAAGACTAACTCTTCTTACTGACTATGTTTTGAGCCATTCCTGTGACACTAGTTATGGATTCCGATGCCTCACTTCAGGTTTACTGTATCCCTCTGACCTTCTTATTGACGATGAAACACAGAAAATGCATCGGAATTAAATACAAAAGGCACAAGTCCGAATTAAGTACAAGAAGACTGACTCTTATTACTGTCTATCTTTTGAACCATACCATTGACACTAGTTATAGATTCCGATGCTTCACTCCAGGTTTACTGTATCCCTTGGACCGTGTTATGACGATGAAACACAGAAACTGCATCGGAATTAAATAGAAAAGGCACTGCCGACTTAAGTACAAGAAAACTGACTATTCTTACTGACTATGCTTTGAACGATTCCTGTGACACTAGTTATAGATACCGATGCTGCACTTCAGGTTTACTGTATCCCTTGGAGCTTCTCATTGACGATAAAACACAGAAATTGCATCGGAATTAAATACAAAAGGCAAAATGCCGACTGAAGTACACGAAGACTGACTCTTCTTACTGTCTATGATTTGAACCATGCCTGTGACACTAGTTACAGATTACGAAGCTTCACTCCAGGTTTACTGTATCCCTTGGACCATCTTATTGACGATGAAACACAGAAATTGCATCGTAATTAAATACAAAAGGCACAATGCCGACTTAAGTACAAGAAGACTGACTCTTCTTACTGTCTATGTTTTGAACCATACCATTGACACTAGTTATAGATTCCGATGCTTCACTCCAGGTTTACTGTATCCCTTGGACCTTCATATTGACGATGAAACACACAAATTGCATCGGAATTAAATAGAAAAGGCACTATGCCGACTGAAGTACAGGAAGACTGACTCTTCTAACTGACTATGATTAGAACGATTCCTGTGACACCAGTTATAGATCCCGATGCTTCACTTCAGGTTTACTGTATCGTTTGGACCTTCTTATTGACGATGAAACACAAAAATTGCATCGGAATTAAATACAAAAGGCACAATGCCGACTTAAGTACAAGAAGACTAACTCTTCTTACTGACTATGTTTTGAACCATTCCTGTGACACTAGTTATGGATTCCAATGCCTCACTTCAGGTTTACTGTATCCCTCTGACCTTCTTATTGACGATGAAACACGGAAATTGCATCGGAATTAAATACAAAAGGCACAATGCCGAATTAAGGACAAGAGGACTGACTCTTATTACTGTCTATTTCTGAACCAGTCCTGTGACACTAGTTATAGACTCCGATGCTTCACTCCAGGTTTACTGTATCCTTTGGACCTTCTTATTGATGATGAAACACAGAAATTGCATCGGAATTAAATACAAAAGGCACAATGCCGACTTAAGGACAAGAAGTTTGACACTTCTTACTGACTATGTTTTTAACCATTCCTGTGACACTAGCTATAGATTCCGATGCTTCACTTCAGGTTTACTGTACCCCTCTGACACTCTTATTGACGATGAAACACAGAAATTGCATCGGAATTAAATACAAAAGGCAAAATGCCGACATAAGTACAAGAAGACTGACTCTTCTTTCTGTCTACGTTTTGAACCATTCCATTGACACTAGTTATAGATTCCGATTCTTCACTCCAGGTTTACTGTATCCCTTTTACCTTGTTATTGACGATGAAACGCAGAAATTGCATCGGAATGAAATACAAAAGGCACAATGCCGACTTAAGTACAAGAAGACTGACTCTTCTTACTGACTTTGTTTTGAACCATTCCTGTGACACTAGTTATAGATTCCGATGCTTCACTCCTGGTTTACTGTATTCCTTGGACTTTCTTATTTACGATGAAACACAAAAATTGCATTGGAATTAAAAACAAAAGGCAAAATGCCAACTGAACTACACGAAGACTGACTCTTCTTACTGTCTATGATTTGAACCATTCCTGTGACACTAGTTACAGATTCCGATGCTTCACTCCAGGTTTACTGTATCCCTTGGACCTTCTCATTGACGATGAAACACAGAAATTCCATCGGAATTAAATACAAAGGGCACAATGCCGACTTAAGTACAAGAAGACTAACTCTTCTTACTGACTATGTTTTGAACCATTCCTGTGACCCTAGTTATGGATTCCAATGCCTCACTTCAGGTTTACTGTATCCCTCTGACCTTCTTATTGACGATGAAACACAGAAATTGCATCGGAATTAAATACAAAAGGCACAATGCCTAATTAAGGACAAGAGGACTGACTCTTATTACTGTCTATTTTTGAACCAGTCCTGTGACACTAGTTATAGACTCCGATGCTTCACTCCAGGTTTACTGTATCCCTAGGACCTTCTTATTGATGTTGAAACACAGAAATTGCATCGGAATTAAATACAAAAGGCACGATGCCGACTTAATGACAAGAAGTTTGACTCTTCTTACTGAATATGTTTTTAACCATTCCTGTGACACTAGCTATAGATTCCGATGCTTCACTTCAGGTTTACTGTAACCCCTCTGACACCCTTATTGACGATGAAACACAGAAATTGCATCGGAATTAAATACAAAAGGCAAATGCCGACATAAGTACAAGAAGACTGACTCTTCTTTCTGTCTATGTTTTGAACCATTCCATTGACACTAGTTATAGGTTCCGATTCTTCACTCCAGGTTTACTGTATCCCTTGGACCTTGTTTTTGACGATGAAACGCAGAAATTGCATCGGAATTAAATACAAAAGGCACAATGCCGACTTAAGTACAAGAAGACTGACTCTTCTTTCTGTCTATGTTTTGAACCATTCCATTGACACTAGTTATAGATTCCGATTCTTCACTCCAGGTTTACTGTATCCCTTGGACCTTGTTATTGACGATGAAACACAGAAATTGCATCGAAATTAAATAGAAAAGGTACAATGCCGACTTATGTACAAGAAGACCGACTCTTCTTACTGACTATGTTTGAACCATTCCTGTGGCACTAGTTATAGATTGCGATGCTTCACCTCAGGTTTACTGTATCCCTTGGACCTTCTTATTTACGATGAAACACAGAAATTGCATCGTAATTAAATACAAAAGGCACAATGCCGACTTAAGTACAAGAAGACTGACTCTTCTTACTGTCTATGTTTTGAACCATACCATTGACACTAGTTATAGATTCCGATGCTTCACTCCAGGTTTACTGTATCCCTTGGACCTTCATATTGACGATGAAACACACAAATTGCATCGGAATTAAATAGAAAAGGCACTATGCCGACTGAAGTACAGGAAGACTGACTCTTCTAACTGACTATGATTAGAACGATTCCTGTGACACCAGTTATAGATCCCGATGCTTCACTTCAGGTTTACTGTATCGTTTGGACCTTCTTATTGACGATGAAACACAAAAATTGCATCGGAATTCAATACAAAAGGCAAAATACCGACTGAAGTACACGAAGACTGACTCTTCTTACTGTCTATGATTTGAACCATTCCTGTGACACTAGTTACAGATTCCGATGCTTCACTCCAGGTTTACTGTATCCCTTGGACCTTCTTATTGACGATGAAACACAGAAATTGCATCGGAATTAAATACAAAAGGCACAATGCCGACTTAAGTACAAGAAGTCTGACTCTTCTTACTGTCTATGATTTGAACCATTCCTGTGACACTAGTTATAGATTCCGATGCTTCACTCCAGGTTTACTGTATCCCTCTGACCCTCTTATTGACGATGAAACAGAGAAATTCCATCGGAGTTAAATACAAAAAGCACAATGCCGACTTAGGTACAAGAAGACTGACTCTTCTTACTGTCTATGTTTTGAACCATTCCTGTGACACTAGTTATAAATTCCGAGGCTTCACTTCAGGTTTACTGTATCCCTTGGACCTTCTTATTGACGATGAAACACAGAAATTGCATCGGAATTAAATACAAAGGGCACAAAGCAGAATTAAGTATATGAAGACTGACTCTTCTTACTGTCTATGTTTTGAACCATTCCTGTGACACTAGCTATAGATTCCGATGCTTCACTTCAGGTTACAGGTTTACTGTACCCCTCTGACCTTCTTACTGACGATGAAACACAGAAATTGCATCGGAATTAAATACAAAAGGCACAATGCCGACATAAGTACAAGAAGGCTGCCTCTCCTTACAGACTATGTTTTGAACCATGCCTGTGACACTAGATATAAATACCGATGCTTCACTTCAGGTTTACTGTATCATTTGGACCTTCTTATTGATGATGAAACACAGAAATTGCATCGGAATTAAATACAATAGGCACAAAGCAGAATTAAGTACAAGAAGACTGACGCTTATTACTGTCTATGCTTTGAACCACTTCTGTGGCACTAGTTATAGATTCCGATTCTTCACTCCAGGTTTACTGTATCCCTTGGAGCTTCTTATTGACGATGGAACACAGAAATTGCATCGGAATTAATTACAAAAGTCACAATGCCGACTTAAGGACAAGAAGACTGACTCTTCTTACTGTCTATGTTTTAAACCATTCCTGTGACACTAGTTATAGATTCCGATGCTTCACTCCAGGTTAACTTTATCCATTGGACCTTCTTATTGACGATGAAACACAGAAATTGCATCGGAATTAAATGGAAAAGGCACAATGCCGACTTAAGTACAAGAAGACTGACTCTTCTTACTGACTATGTTTTGAACCATTCCATTGACACTTGTTATAGATTCCGATGCTTCACTTCATGTTTACTTTATCCCTTGGACCTTCTTATTGACGATGAAACACAGATATTGCATCGGAATTAAATAGAAAAGGCACAATGCCGACTTAAGTACAAGAAGACTGACTCTTCTTACTGACTATGTATTGAACCATTCCTGTGACACCAGTTATAGATCCAATGTTTCACTTCAGGTTACCTTATCCCTTGGACCTTCTTATTGACGATGAAACACAGAAATTGCATCGGAATTAAATACTAACGGCACAATGCCGACTTAAGTACGAGAAGACCGACTCTTCCTACTGTCTATGTTTTGAACCATTCCTGTGACACTAGCTATAGATTCCGATGCTTCACTTCAGGATTACTGTATCCCTTGGACATTCTAATTGACGATGAAACACAGAAAATACATCGGAATTAAATACAACAGGCACAATGCCGACTTAAGTACAAGAAGACCGACTCCTCCTACTGACTATGTTTTGAACCATTCCTGTGACACCCGTTATACATTCCGATGCTTCACTTGAGGTTTACTGTATCCCTTGGACCTTCTTATTGACGATGAAACACAGAAATTGCATCGGAATTAAATACAAAAGGCACAATGCCGAATTAAGTACAAGAAGACTTACACTTCTTACTGTCTATGTTTTGAACCATTCCTGTGACACTAGTTTTAGATTCCGATGCTTCACTCCTGGTTTACTGTATCCCCTGGACCTTCTTATTGACGATGAAACACAAAAATTGCATCGGAATGAAATTCAAAAGGCACAATGCCGACATAAGGACAAAAAGACTGACTCTTCGTACTGACTATGCTTTGAACCATTCCTGTGACACTAGCTATAGATTCCGATGGTTCACTTCGGGTTTACTGTATCCCTCTGACCTTCTTAATGACGATGAAACACAGAAATTGCATCGTAATTAAATACAAAAGGCACAATGCCGACTTAAGTACAAGAAGACTGACTCTTCTTACTGTCTATGTTTTGAACCATACCATTGACACTAGTTATATATTCCGATGCTTCACTCCAGGTTTACTGTATCCCTTGGACCTTCTTATTGACGATGAAACACACAAATAGCATCGGAATTAAATAGAAAAGGCACTATGCCGACTTAAGTACAAGAAGACTGACTCCTCTTACTGACTATGTTTGAACGATTCCTGTGACACCAGTTATAAATCCCGATGCATCACTTCAGGTTTACTGTATTCCTTGGACCTTCTTATTGACGATGAAACACAAAAATTGCATCGGAATTAAATACAAAAGGCAAAATGCCAACTTAAGTACACGAAGACTGACTCTTCTTACTGTCTATGATTTGAACCATTCCTGTGACACTAGTTACAGATTCCGATGCTTCACTCCAGGTTTACTGTATTCCTTGCACCTTCTTATTGACGATGAAACACAGAAATTCCATCGGAATTAAATACAAAAGGCACAATGCCGACTTAAGTACAAGAAGACTAACTCTTCTTACTGACTATTGTTTGAAACATTCCTGTGACACTAGTTATGGATTCCAATGCCTCACTTCAGGTTTACTGTATCCCTCTGACCTTCTTATTGACGATGAAACACAGAAATTGCATCGGAATTAAATACAAAAGGCACAATGCCAACTTAAGTAAAAGAAGTCTGACTCTTCTTACCGTCTATGATTTGAACCATTCCTGTGACACTAGTTATAGATTCCGATGCTTCACTCCAGGTTTACTGTATCCCTCTGACCTTCTTATTGACGATGAAACAGAGAAATTCCATCGGAGTTAAATACAAAAAGCACAATGCCGACTTAGGTACAAGAAGACTGACTCTTCTCACTGTCTGTGTTTTGAACCATTCCTGTGACACTAGTTATAAATACCGATGGTTCACTTCAGGTTTACTGTATCCCTTGGACCTTCTTATTGACGATGGAACACAGAAATTGCATCGGAATTAATTACAAAAGCCACAATGCCGACTTAAGGACAAGAAGACTGACTCTTCTTACTGTCTATGTTTTAAACCATTCCTGTGACACTAGTTATAGATTCCGATGCTTCACTCCAGGTTAACTTTATCCCTTGGACCTTCTTATTGACGATGAAACACAGAAATTGCATCGGAATTAAATGGAAAAGGCACAATGCCGACTTAAGTACAAGAAGACTGACTCTTCTTACTGACTATGTTTTGAACCATTCCATTGACACTTGTTATAGATTCCGATGCTTCACTTCATGTTTACTTTATCCTTTGGACCTTCTTATTGACGATGAAACACAGATATTGCATCGGAATTAAACAGAAAAGGCACAATGCCGACTTAAGTACAAGAAGACTGACTCTTCTTACTGACTATGTATTGAACCATTCCTGTGACACCAGTTATAGATCCAATGCTTCACTTCAGGTTTACTGTATCCCTTGGACCTTCTTATTGACGATGAAACACAGAAATTGCATCGGAATTAAATACTAACGGCACAATGCCGACTTAAGTACGAGAAGACCGACTCTTCCTACTGTCTATGTTTTGAACCATTCCTGTGACACTAGTTATAGATTCCGATGCTTCACTTCAGGATTACTGTATCCCTTGGACATTCTAATTGACGATGAAACACAGAAAATACATCGGAATTAAATACAACAGGCACAATGCCGACTTAAGTACATGAAGACCGACTCTTCCTACTGACTATGTTTTGAACCATTCCTGTGACACCCGTTATACATTCCGATGCTTCACTTGAGGTTTACTGTATCCCTTGGACCTTCTTATTGACGATGAAACACAGATATTGCATCGGAATTAAATACAAAAGGCACAATGCCGAATTAAGTACAAGAAGACTTACACTTCTTACTGTCTATGTTTTGAACCATTCCTGTGACACTAGTTTTAGATTCCGATGCTTCACTCCTGGTTTACTGTATCCCTTGGACCTTCTTATTGACGATGAAACACAAAAATTGCATCGGAATGAAATACAAAAGGCACAATGCCGACATAAGGACAAAAAGACTGACTCTTCGTACTGACTATGCTTTGAACCATTCCTGTGACACTAGCTATAGATTCCGATGGTTCACTTCGGGTTTACTGTATCCCTCTGACCTTCTTAATGACGATGAAACACAGAAATTGCATCGTAATTAAATACAAAAGGCACAATGCCGAATTAAGTACAAGAGGACTGACTCTTATTACTGCCTATTTTTGAACCAGTCCTGTGACACTAGTTATAGACTCCGATGCTTCACTCCAGGTTTACTGTCTGTCTTGGTCCTTCTTATTGACTCTGAAACACAGAAATTGCAACGGAATTAAATTGAAAAGGCACAATGCCGACTTAAGTACAAGAAGACTGACTCTTCTTACTGATTTTGTTTTGAACCATTCCTGTGACACTAGTTATAAATTCCGATGCTTCACTTCATGTTTACTGTATCCCTTGGACCTTCTTATTGATGATGAAACGCAGAAATTGCATCGGAATTAAATACAAAAGGCACAGTGCAGAATTAAGTACAAGGAGACTGACTCTTCTTTCTGTCTATGTTTTGAACCATTCCATTGCCACTAGTTATAGATTCCGATTCTTCACTCCAGGTTTACTGTATCCCCTGGACCTTGTTATTGACGATGAAACACAGTAATTGCATCGGAATTAAATAGAAAAGGTACAATGCCGACTTATGTACAAGAAGACTGACTCTTCTTACTGACTATGTTTGAACCATTCCTGTGACACTAGTTATGGATTCCGATGCTTCACCTCAGGTTTACTGTATCCCTTGGACCTTCTTATTTACGATGAAACACAGAAATTGCATCGTAATTAAATACAAAAGGCACAATGCCGACTTAAGTACAAGAAGACTGACTCTTCTTACTGTCTATGTTTTGAACCATACCATTGACACTAGTTATAGATTCCGATGCTTCACTCCAGGTTTACTGTATCCCTTGGACCTTCATATTGACGATGAAACACACAAATTGCATCGGAATTAAATCGAAAAGGCACTATGCCGACTTAAGTACAGGAAGACTGACTCTTCTAACTGACTATGATTACAACGATTCCTGTGACACCAGTTATAGATCCCGATGCTTCACTTCAGGTTTACTGTATCCCTTCGACCTTCTTATTGACGATGAAACACAGAAATTGCAACGGAATTAAATAGAAAAGGCACAATGCCGACTTAAGTACAAGAAGACTGACTCTTCTTACTGACATTGTTTTGAACCATTCCTGTGACACTAGTTATAAATTCCGATGCTTCACTTTATGTTTACTGTATCCCTTGGACCTTCTTATTGACGATGAAACACACAAATAGCATCGGAATTAAATAGAAAAGGCACTATGCCGACTTAAGTACAAGAAGACTGACTCCTCTTACTGACTATGTTTGAACGATTCCTGTGACACCAGTTATAAATCCCGATGCTTCACTTCAGGTTTACTGTATTCCTTGGACCTTCTTATTGACGATGAAACACAAAAATTGCATCGGAATTAAATACAAAAGGCAAAATGCCAACTAAAGTACACGAAGACTGACTCTTCTTACTGTCTATGATTTGAACCATTCCTGCGACACTAGTTATAGATTCCGATGCTTCTCTCCAGGTTTACTGTATCCCTTGGACCTTCTTATTGATGATGAAACACAGAAATTGCATTGGAATTAAATACAAAAGGCACAATGCCGACTTAAGGACAAGAAGTCTGACTCTTCTTACAGACTATGTTTTGAACCATTCCTGTGACACTATCTATAGATTCCGATGCTTCACTTCAGGTTTACTGTACCCCTCTGACCTTCTTAGTGACGATGAAACACAGAAATTGCATCTGAATTAAATACAAAAGGCACAATGCCGACTTAAGTACAAGAAGTCTAATTCTTATTACTGTCTATGTTTTTAACCATACCATTGACACTAGTTATAGATTCCGATGCTTCACTCCAGGTTTACTGTATCCCTTGGACCTTGTCATTAACGATGAAACACAGAAATTGCATCGAAATTAAATAGAAAATGTACAATGCCGACTTAAGTACAAGGAGACTGACTCTTTTTACTGACTATGTTTGAAACATTCCTGTGACACTAGTTATAAATTCCGATGCTTCACCTCAGGTTTACTGTATCCCTTGGACCTTCTTATTGACGATGAAACACAGAAATTAAATCGGAATTAAACACAAAAGGCAAAATGCCGGCTTAAGTACACGAAGACTGACTCTTCTTACTGTCTATGATTTGAACCATTCCTGTGACACTAGTTACAGATTCCGATGCTTCACTCCAGGTTTACTGTATCCCTTGGACCTTCTTATTGACGATGAAACACAGAAATTGCATCGGAATTAAATAGAAAAAGCACAATGCCGACTCAAGTACAGGAAGACTGACTCTTCTAACTGACTATGATTAGAACGATTCCTGTGACACCAGTTATAGGTCCCGATGCTTCACTTCAGGTTTACTGTATCCCTTGGACCTTCTTATTGACGATGAAACACAGAAATTGCAACGGAATTAAATAGAAAAGGCACAATGCCGACTTAAGTACAAGAAGACTGACTCTTCTTACTGACTTTGTTTTGAACCATTCCTGTGACACTAGTTATAAATTCCGATGCTTCACTTTATGTTTACTGTATCCCTTGGACCTTCTTATTGACGATGAAACGCAGAAATTGCATCGGAATTAAATACAAAAGGCACAGTGCAGAATTAAGTACAAGGAGACTGACTCTTCTTACTGTCTATGATTTGAACTATTCCTGTGACACTAGTTATAGATTCCGATGCTTCACTCCAGGTTTACTGTATCCTTGGACCTTCTTATTGATGATGAAACACAGAAATTGCATCGGAATTAAATACAAAAGGCACAATGCCGACTTAAGGACAAGAAGTTTGACTCTTCTTACTGACTATGTTTTGAACCATTCCTGTGACGCTAGTTATGGATTCCGATGCTTCTCTTCAGGTTTACTGTATCCCTCTGACCTTCTTATTGACGATGAAACACAGAAATTGCATCGCAATTAAATACAAAAGGCACAATGCCAAATTAAGTTCAAGAAGACTGACTCTTATTACTGTCTATCTTTGAACCAGTCCTGTGACACTAGTTATAGACACCGATGCTTCACTACAGATTACTGTCTCCCTTGGTCCTTCTTATTGACGATGAAACACAGAAATTGCATCGGAATTAAATACAAAAGGCACAATGCCGACTTAGGTACAAGAAGAATGACTCTTCTTACTGTCTATGTTTTGAACCATTCCATTGAAACTAGTTATAGATTCCGATCCTTCACTCCAGGTTTATTGTATCCCTTGGACCTTGTTATTGACGATGAAACACAGAAATTGCATCGGAATTAAATAGAAAAGATACAATGCCGACCTAAGTACAAGAAGACTGACTCTTCTTACTGACTATGTTTGAACCATTCCTGTGACACTAGTTATAGATTCCGATGCTTCACCTCAGGTTTACTGTATCACTTGGACATTCTTATTGACGATGAAACGCAGAAATTGCATCGGAATTAAATACAAAAGGCAAAATGCCGACTTAAGTACACGAAGGCTGACTCTTCTTACTGTCTATGATTTGAACCATTCCTGTGACACTAGTTATAGATTCCGATGCTACACTCCAGGTTTACTGTATCCCTTGGACCTTCTTATTGACCATGAAACACAGAAATTGCATCGGAATTAAATACAAAAGGCACAATTCCGACTTAAGGACAAGAAGACTGACTCTTCTTACTGACTTTGTTTTGAACCGTTCCTGTGACACTAGTTATAGATTCCGATGCTACACTTCAGGATTACTGTATCCCTCCGTCCTTCCTATTGACGATGAAACACAGAAATTACATCGGAATTAAATAGAAAAGGCACAATGCCGACTTAAGTACAAGATGACTGACTCTTCTTACTGACTATCTTTTGAACGATTCCTGTGACACCAGTTATAGATCCCGATGCTTCACTTCAGGTTTACTGCATCCCTTGGACCTTCTTCTTGACGATGAAACGAAAAAATTGCATCGGAATTAAATACAAAAGGGAAAATGCCGACTGAAGTACACGAAGACTGACTTTTCTTACTGTCTATTATTTGAACCATTCCAGTGACACTAGCTACAAATTCTGATGCTTCAATCCAGGTTTACTGTATCCCTTGGACCTTCTTATTGACGATGAAACACAGAAATTGCATCGGAATTAAATACAAAAGGCACAATGCCGACTTAAATACAAGAAAGCTGACTCTTCTTACTGACTATGTTTTGAACCATTCCTGTGACACTAGTTATAAATTCCGATGCTTCACTTCAGGTTTACTGTACCCCTCTGACCTTCTTATTGACGATGAAACACAGAAATTGCATCTGAATTAAATACAAAAGGCACAATGCCGACTTAAGTACAAGAAGTCTAATTCTTATTACTGTCTATGTTTTTAACCATTCCATTGACACTAGTTATAGATTCCGATGCTTCACTCCAGGTTTACTGTATCCCTTGGACCTTCTTATTGACGATGAAACACACAAATTGCATCGGAATTAAATAGAAATGGCACTATGCCGACTTAAGTACAAGAAGACTGACTCTTCTAACTGACTATGTTTTGAACGATTCCTGTGACACTAGTTATAGATCCCGATGCTTCACTTCAGGTTTACTGCATTCCTTGGACCTTCTTATTGACGATGAATCACAAAAATTGCATCGAAATTAAGTACAAAAGGCAAAATGCCGACTGATGTACACGAAGACTGACTCTTCTTACTGTCTATGACTTGAACCATTCCTGTGACACTAGTTACAGACGCCGATGCTTCACTCCAGGTTTACTGTATCGCTTGGACCTTCTTATTGACGGTGAACCACAGAAATTGCATCGGAATTAAATACAAAAGGCACAATGCCGACTTAAGTACAAGAAGACTAACTCGTCTTACTGACTATGTTTTGAACCATTCCTGTGACACTAGTTATATATTCCGATGCTTCACTTCATGTTTACTGTATCCCTTGGACCTTCTTATTGACGATGAAACACAGAAATTGCATCGGAATGAAAAACAAAAGGCACAGTGCAAAATTAAGTACAAGGAGACTGACTTCTCTTACTGTCTATGTTTGATCCATTCCTGTGACACTAGTTATATATTCCAATGCTTCACTCCAGGTTTACTGTATCCCTTGGACCTTCTTATTGACGATGAAACACAAGAATTGAATCGGAATTAAATACAAAAAGCACAATGCCGACTTAAGGACAAGAAGTCCGACTCTTCTTACTGACTATGTTTTGAACCATTCCTGTGACACTAACTATAGATTCCGATGCTTCACTTCAGGTTTACTGTACCCCTCTGACCTTCTTATTGACGATGAAACACAGAAATTGCATCGGAATTAAATACAAAATGCACAATGCCGACTTAGGTACAAGAAGACTGACTCTTCTTACTGACTATGTTTGAACCATTCCTGTGACACTAGTTATAGATTCCGATGCTTCACCTCAGGTTTACTGTATCCCTTGGACCTTGTCATTAACGTTGAAACACAGAAATTGCATCGAAATTAAATGGAAAATGTACAATGCCGACTTAAGTACAAGGAGACTGACTCTTTTTACTGACTATGTTTGAACCATTCCTGTGACACTAGTTATAAATTCCGATGCTTCACCTCAGGTTTACTGTATCCCTTGGACCTTCTTATTGACGATGAAACACAGAAATTAAATCGGAATTAAACACAAAAGGCAAAATGCCGGCTTAAGTACACGAAGACTGACCCTTCTTACTGTCTATGATTTAAACCATTCCTGTGACACTAGTTACAGATTCCGATGCTTCACTCCAGGTTTACTGTATCCCTTGGACCTTCTTATTGACGATGAAACACAGAAATTGCATCGGAATTAAATACAAAAGGCACAATGCCGACTTAAGTACAAGAAGACTAACTCATCATACTGACTATGTTTTGAACCATTCCTGTGACGCTAGTTATGGATTCCGATGCTTCACTTCAGGCTTACTGTATCCCTCTGACCTTCTTATTGACGATGAAACACAGAAATTGCATCGGAAATAAATACAAAAATCACAATGCCGAATTAAGTTCAAGAAGACTGACTCTTATTACTGTCCATTTTTGAACCAGTCCTGTGACACTAGTTATAGACTCCGATGCTTCACTCCAGGTTTACTGTATCCCTTGGTCCTTCTTATTGACGATGAAACACAGAAATTGCATCGGAATTAAATAGAAAAGGCACAATGCCGACTTAAGTACAAGAAGACTGACTCTTCATACTGACCATGTATTGAACCATTCCTGTGCCACTAGTAATAGATCCGATGCTTCACTCAGGTTTACTGTATACCTTGGACCTTCTTATTGACGATGAAACACAGAAATTGCATCGGAATTAAATAGAAAAGGCACAATGCCGACATAGGGACAAGAAGACGGACTCTTCTTACAGACTATGTTTTGAACTATTCCTGTGACACTAGTTATAGATCCCGATGCTTCACTTCAGGTTTACTTTATTCCTTGGACCTTCTTATTGACAATGAATCACAAAAATTGCATCGAAATTAAGTACAAAAGGCAAAATGCCGACTGATGTACACGAAGACCGACTCTTCTTACTGTCTATGATTTGAACCATTCCTGTGACACTAGTTACAGACCCCGATGCTTCACTCCAGGTTTACTGTATCGCTTGGACCTTCTTATTGACGATGAACCACAGAAATTGCATCGGAATTAAATACAAAAGGCACAATGCCGACTTAAGTACAAGAAGACTAACTCCTCTTACTGACTATGCTTTGAACCATTCCTGTGACACTAGTTATGGATTCCGATGCTTCACTTCAGGTTTACTGTATCCCTCTGACCTTCTTATTGACGATGAAACACAGAAATAGCATCGGAATTAAATACAAAAGGCACAATGCCGAATTAAGTTCAAGTAGACTGACTCTTCTTACTGTCTATTTTTGAACCAGTCCTGTGACACTAGTTATAGACTCCGATGCTTCACTCCAGGTTTACTGTTCCCTCGGTCCTTCTTATTGACGATGAAACACAGAAATTGCATCGGAATTAAATAGAAAAGGCACAATGCCGACTTAAGTACAAGAAGACTGACTCTTCTTACTGACTATGTTTTGAACCATTCCTGTGACACTAGTTATAAATTCCGATGCTTCACTTCAGGTATACTGTATCCCTTCTACCATCTTATTGACGATGAAACACAGAAAATGCATCGGAATTAAATACAAATGGCACAAAGCAGAATTAAATACAAGGAGGCTGACTCTTCTTACTGTTTATGTTTTGAACCGTTCCCGTGACACTAGTTATAGATTCCGATGCTTCACTCCAGGTTTACTGTATCCCTTGGACCTTGTTATTGACGATGAAACACAGAAACTGCATCGGAATTAAATAGAAAAGGTACATAGCCGACTTAAGTACAAGAAGTCTGCCTCTTCTTACTGACTATGTTTTGAACCATTCCTGTGACACTAGTTATAGATTCCGATGCTACACTCCAGGTTTACTGTATCCCTTGGACCTTCTTATTGACGATGAAACACAGAAATTGCAACGGAATTAAATACAAAAGGCACAATTCCGACTTAAGGACTAGAAGACTGACTCTTCTTACTGACTTTGTTTTGAGCCATTCCTATGACACTAGTTATAGATTCCGATGCTACACTTCAGGATTACTGTATCCCTCCGTCCTTCTTATTGACGATGAAACACAGAATTTGCATCGGAATTAAATACAAAAGGCACAATGCCGACTTAAGGACAAGAAGTCTGACTCTTCTTACAGACTATGTTTTGAACCATTCCTGTGACACTATCTATAGATTCCGATGCTTCACTTCAGGTTTACTGTACCCCTCTGACCTTCATATTGACGATGAAACACAGAAATTGCATCTGAATTAAATACAAAAGGCACAATGCCGATTTAAGTACAAGAAGTCTAATTCTTATTACTGTCTATGTTTTTAACCATTCCATTGACACTAGTTATAGATTCCGATACTTCACTCCAGGTTTACTGTATCCCTTGGACCTTGTCATTAACGTTGAAACACAGAAATTGCATCGAAATTAAATAGAAATGGCACAATGCCGACTTAAGTACAAGATGACTGACTCTTCTTACTGACTATGTTTTGAACGATTCCTGTGACACCAGTTATAGATCCCGATGCTTAACTTCAGGTTTACTGTATCCCTTGGACCTTCTTCTTGACGATGAAACACAAAAATTGCATCGGAATTAAATACAAAAGGCAAAATGCCGACTAAAGTACACGAAGACTGACTCTTCTTACTGTCTATTATTTGAACCATTCCTGTGCCACTAGCTACAAATTCCGATGCTTCAATCCAGGTTTACTGTATCCCTTGGACCTTCTTATTGACGATGAAACACACAAATTGCATCGGAATTAAATACAAAAGGCACAGTGCAGAATTAAGTACAAGGAGACTGACTCTTCTTACTGTCTATGTTTTCAACCATTCCTGCGACACTAGTTATAGATTCCGATGCTTCTCTCCAGGTTTACTGTATCCCTTGGACCTTCTTATTGATGATGAAACACAGAAATTGCATCGGAATTAAATACAAAAGGCACAATGCCGACTTAAGGACAAGAAGTCTGACTCTTCTTACAGACTATGTTTTGAACCATTCCTGTGACACTATCTATAGATTCCGATACTTCACTTCAGGTTTACTGTACCCCTCTGACCTTCATATTGACGATGAAACACAGAAATTGCATCTGAATTAAATACAAAAGGCACAATGCCGATTTAAGTACAAGAAGTCTAATTCTTATTACTGTCTATGTTTTTAACCATTCCATTGACACTAGTTATAGATTCCGATGCTTCACTCCAGGTTTACTGTATCCCTTGGACCTTGTCATTAACGTTGAAACACAGAAATTGCATCGAAATTAAATAGAAAATGTACAATGCCGACTTAAGTACAAGGAGACTGACTCTTTTTACTGACTATGTTTGAACCATTCCTGTGACACTAGTTATAAATTCCGATGCTTCACCTCAGGTTTACTGTATCCCTTGGACCTTCTTATTGACGATGAAACACAGAAATTAAATCGGAATTAAACACAAAAGGCAAAATGCCGGCTTAAGTACACGAAGACTGACTCTTCTTACTGTCTATGATTTGAACCATTCCTGTGACACTAGTTACAGATTCCGATGCTTCACTCCAGGTTTACTGTATCCCTTGGACCTTCTTATTGACGATGAAACACAGAAATTGCATCGGAATTAAATACAAAAGGCACAATGCCGACTTAAGTACAAGAAGACTAACTCATCATACTGACTATGTTTTGAACCATTCCTGTGACGCTAGTTATGGATTCCGATGCTTCACTTCAGGCTTACTGTGTCCCTCTGACCTTCTTATTGACGATGAAACACAGAAATTGCATCGGAATTAAATACAAAAATCACAATGACGAATTAAGTTCAAGAAGACTGACTCTTATTACTGTCCATTTTTGAACCAGTCCTGTGACACTAGTTATAGACTCCGATGCTTCACTCCAGGTTTACTGTATCCCTTGGTCCTTCTTATTGACGATGAAACACAGAAATTGCATCGGAATTAAATAGAAAAGGCACAATGCCGACTTAAGTACAAGAAGACTGACTCTTCATACTGACCATGTTTTGAACCATTCCTGTGCCACTAGTAATAGATCCGATGCTTCACTTCAGGTTTACTGTATACTTTGGACCTTCTTATTGACGATGAAACACAGAAATTGCATCGGAATTAAATAGAAAAGGCACAATGCCGACATAGGGACAAGAAGACGGACTCTTCTTACAGACTATGCTTTGAACTATTCCTGTAACACTAGCTATAGATTCCGTTGCTTCACTTCAGTTTTACTGTATCCCTCTGACCTTCTTAATGACGATGAAACACAGAAATTGCATCGTAATTAAATTCAAAAGGCACAATGCCGACTTAAGTAGAAGAAGACTGACTCTTCTTACTGTCTATGTTTTGAACCATACCATTGACAGTAGGTATAGATTCCGATGCTTCACTCCAGGTTTACTGTATCCCTTGGACCTTCTTATTGACGATGAAACACACAAATTGCATCGGAATTAAATAGAAACGGCATTATGCAGACTTAAGTACAAGAAGACTGACTTTTCTAACTGACTATGTGTTGAACGATTCCTGTGACACTAGTTATAGTTCCCGATGATTCTCTTCAGGTTTACTGTATTCCTTGGACCTTCTTATTGACAATGAATCACAAAAATTGCATCGAAATTAAGTACCAAAGGCAAAATGCCGACTGATGTACACGAAGACCGACTCTTCTTACTGTGTATGATTTGAACCATTCCTGTGACACTAGTTAAAGACCCCGATGCTTCACTCCAGGTTTACTGTATCGCTTGGACCTTCTTATTGACGATGAACCACAGAAATTGCATCGGAATTAAATACAAAAGGCACAATGCCGACTTAAGTACAAGAAGACTAACTCCTCTTACTGACTATGCTTTGAACCATTCCTGTGACACTAGTTACGGATTCCGATGCTTCACTTCAGGTTTACTGTATCCCTCTGACCTTCTTATTGACGATAAAACACAGAAATTGCATCGGAATTAAATACAAAAGGCACAATGCCGAATTAAGTTCAAGTAGACTGACTCTTCTTACTGTCTATTTTTGAACCAGTCCTGTGACACTAGTTATAGACTCCGATGCTTCACTCCAGGTTTACTGTTCCCTCGGTCCTTCTTATTGACGATGAAACACAGAAATTGCATCGGAATTAAATAGAAAAGGCACAATGCCGACTTAAGTACAAGAAGACTGACTCTTCTTACTGACTATGTTTTGAACCATTCCAGTGACACTAGTTATAAATTCCGATGCTTCACTTCAGGTTTACTGTATCCCTTCTACCTTCTTATTGACGATGAAACACAGAAAATGCATCGGAATTAAATACAAATGGCACAATGCAGAATTAAATACAAGGAGGCTGACTCTTCTTACTGTTTATGTTTTGAACCATTCCCGTGACACTAGTTATAGATTCCGATGCTTCACTCCAGGTTTACTGTATCCCTTGGACCTTGTTATTGACGATGAAACACAGAAACTGCATCGGAATTAAATAGAAAAGGTACATAGCCGACTTAAGTACAAGAAGTCTGCCTCTTCTTACTGACTATGTTTTGAACCATTCGTGTGACACTAGTTATAGATTCCGGTGCTTCACCTCAGGTTTACTGTATCCCTTGGACCTTCTTATTGACGATGAAACACAGAAATTGCATCGGAATTAAATACAAAAGGCACAATGCCGACTTAAGGACAAGAAGACTGACTCTTCTCACTGACTTTGTTTTGAACCATTCCTGTGACACTAGTTATAGATTCCGATGCTTCACTTCAGGTTTATTGTATCCCTCTGACATTCTCATTGACGATGAAACACAGAAATTGCATCGGAATTAAAGAGAAAAGGCACAATGTCGACGTAAGTACATAAAGACTGACTCTTCTTACTGTCTATGTTTTGAATCATTCCTGTGACACTAGTTATAGATTCCGATGCTTCACTCCAGGTTTACTGTATCGCTTGGACCTTCTTATTGACGATGAAACACAGAAATTGCATCGGAATTAAATAGAAAAGGCACAATGCCGACTTAAGGACAAGAAGACTGACTCTTCTTACTGACTATGATTTGAACCATTCCTGTGACACTAGCTATAGATTCCGATGCTTGACTTCAGGTTTACTGTATCCCTCTGACCTTCTTATTGACGATGAAACACAGAAATTGCATCGGAATTAAATACAAAGGGCACAATACCGACGTAAGTACAAGAAGACTGACTCTTCTTACTGTCTATATTTGAAGTATACCATTGACACTAGTTATAGATTCCGATGCTTCACTCCAGGTTTACTGTATCCCTTGGACCGTCTTATTGACGATGAAACACAGAAATTGCATCGGAATTAAAAAGAAAAGGCACTATGCCGACTTAAGTACAAGAAAAGTGACTATTCTTACTGACTATGTTTTGAACGGTTCCTGTGATACTAGTTATAGATACCGATGCTGCACTTCAGGTTTACTGTATCAATTGGACCTTCTCATTGACGATAAAACACAGAAATTGCATCGGAATTAAATACCAAAGGCAAAATGCCGACTGAAGTACACGAAGACTGACTCTTCTTACTGTCTATGATTTGAACCATTCCTGTGACACTAGTTACAGTTTACGAAGCTTCACTCCAGGTTAACTGTATCCCTTGGACCTTCTTATTGACGATGAAACACAGAAATTGCATATGAATTAAATACAAAAGGCACAAAGCCGACTTAAGTACAAGAAGACTAACTCTTCCTACTGACTATGCTTTGATCCATTCCTGTGACACTAGTTATAGATTCCGATGCTTCACTCCAGGTTTACTGTATCCCTTGGAGCTTCTTATTGACGATGAAACACAGAAATAGCATCGGAATTAATTACAAAATTCACAATGCCGACTTAAGGACAAGAAGACAGACTCTTCTTACTGTCTATGTTTTGAACCATTCCTGTGACACTAGTTATAGATTCCGATGCTTCACTTCAGGTTTACTGTATCCCTTGGACCTTCTTATTGACGATGTAACACAAAAACTGCATCGGAATTAAATACAAAAGGCAAAATGCCGACTGAAGTACACGAAGACTGACTCTTCTTACCTTCTATGATTTGAACCATTCCTGTGACACTAGTTACAGATTCCGATGCTTCACTCCGGGTTTACTGTATGCCTTGGACCTTCTTATTGACGATGAAACACAGAAATTGCATCGGAATTAAATACAATAGGCACAATGCCGTCTTAAGTACAAGAAGACTAACTCTTCTTACTGACCATGTTTTGAACCATTCCTGTGACACTAGTTATGGATTCCGATGCCTCACTTCAGGTTTACTGTAAGCCTCTGACCTTCTTATTGACGATGAAACACAGAAATTGCATCGGAATTAAATACAAAAGGCACAATGCCGAATTAAGTTCAAGGAGACTGACTCTTCTTACTGTCTATGTTTTGAACCATTCCTGTGACACTAGTTATAAATTCCGATGCTTCTCTTCAGGTTTACTGTATCCCTTGGACCATCTTATTGACGATGATACACAGAAACTGCATCGGAATTAAATACAAAAGGCACAAAGCAGAATTAAGTACAAGAAGACTGACTCTTCTTACTGTCTATGTTTTGAACCATTCCTGTGACACTAGCTATAGATTCCGATGCTTCACTTCAGGTTTCAGGTTTACTGTACCCCTCCGACCTTCTTATTGACGATGAAACACAGAAATTGCATCGGAATTAAATACAAAAGGCACAATGCCGACTTAAGTACAAGAAGACTGCCCCTCCTTACTGACTATGTTTTGAACCATTCCTGTGAGACTAGTTATAAATTCCGATGCTTCACTTCATGTTTACTGTACCCCTCTGACTCTCATATTGACGATGAAACACAGAAATTGCATCGGAATTAAACACAAAAGGCACAATGCCGACATAAGTACAAGAAGACTGACTCTTCTTACTGTCTATGTTTTGAACCATTCCATTGACACTAGTTATAGATTCCGATGCTTCACTCCAGGTTTACTGTATCCCTTGGACCTTGTTATTGACGATGAAACACAGAAATTGCATCGGAATTAAATAGGAAAGGTACAATGCCGACTTAAGTACAAGAAGGCTGACCCTTCTTACTAACTATGTTTGAACCATTCCTGTGACACTAGTTACAGATTCCGATGCTTCACTCAGGGTTTACTGTATGCCTTGGACCTTCTTATTGACGATGAAACACAGACATTGCATCGGAATTAAATACAAAAGGCACAATGCCGTCTTAAGTACAAGAAGACTAACTCTTCTTACTGACCATGTTTTGAACCATTCCTGTGACACTAGTTATGGATTCCGTTGCCTCACTTCAGGTTTACTGTATGCCTCTGACCTTCTTATTGACGATGAAACACAGAAATTGCATCGGAATTAAATACAAAAGGCACAATGCCGAATTAAGTTCAAGGAGACTGACTCTTCTTACTGTCTATGTTTTGAACCATTCCTGTGACACTAGTTATAAATTTCGATGCTTCACTTCAGGTTTACTGTATCCCTCTGACCTTCTTATTGACTATGAAACACAGAAATTGCATCGGAATTAAATACAAAAGGCACAATGCCGAATTAAGTACAAGAAGACTGACTCTTATTACTGTAAATTTTTGAACCAGTCCTGTGACACTAGTTATAGACTCCGATGCTTCACTCCAGGTTTACTGTATCCCTTGATCCTTCTTATTGACGATGAAACACAGAAATTGCATCGGAATTAAGTAGAAAAGGCACAATGCCGACTTAAGGACAAGAAGTCTGACTCTTCTTACTGACTATGTTTTTAACCATTCCTGTGACACTAGTTATAGATTCCGATGCTTCACTCCAGGTTTACTGTATCGCTTGGACCTTCTTATTGACGATGAAACACAGAAATTGCATCGGAATTAAATACAAAAGGCACAATGCCGACTTAAGGACAAGAAGACTGACTCTTCTTACTGACTATGTTTTGAACCATTCCTGTGACACTAGCTATAGATTCCGATGCTTGACTTCAGGTTTACTGTATCCCTCTCACCTTCTTATTGACGATGAAACACAGAAATTGCATCGGAATTAAATACAAAGGGCACAATGCCGACTAAAGTACAAGAAGACTAACTCCTCTTACTGACTATGCTTTGAACCATTCCTGTGACACTAGTTATGGATTCCGATGCTTCACTTCAGGTTTACTGTATCCCTCTGACCTTCTTATTGACGATAAAACACAGAAATTGCATCGGAATTAAATACAAAAGGCACAATGCCGAATTAAGTTCAAGTAGACTGACTCTTCTTACTGTCTATTTTTGAACCAGTCCTGTGACACTAGTTATAGACTCCGATGCTTCACTCCAGGTTTACTGTTCCCTCGGTCCTTCTTATTGACGATGAAACACAGAAATTGCATCGGAATTAAATAGAAAAGGCACAATGCCGACTTAAGTACAAGAAGACTGACTCTTCTTACTGACTATGTTTTGAACCATTCCAGTGACACTAGTTATAAATTCCGATGCTTCACTTCAGGTTTAATGTATCCCTTCTACCTTCTTATTGACGATGAAACACAGAAAATGCATCGGAATTAAATACAAATGGCACAATGCAGAATTAAATACAAGGAGGCTGACTCTTCTTACTGTTTATGTTTTGAACCATTCCCGTGACACTAGTTATAGATTCCGATGCTTCACTCCAGGTTTACTGTATCCCTTGGACCTTGTTATTGACGATGAAACACAGAAACTGCATCGGAATTAAATTGAAAAGGTACATAGCCGACTTAAGTACAAGAAGTCTGCCTCTTCTTACTGACTATGCTTTGAACCATTCGTGTGACACTAGTTATAGATTCCGGTGCTTCACCTCAGGTTTACTGTATCCCTTGGACCTTCTTATTGACGATGAAACACAGAAATTGCATCGGAAATAAATACAAAAGGCACAATGCCGACTTAAGGACAAGAAGACTGACTCTTCTCACTGACTTTGTTTTGAACCATTCCTGTGACACTAGTTATAGATTCCGATGCTTCACTTCAGGTTTATTGTATCCCTCTGACATTCTCATTGACGATGAAACACAGAAATTGCATCGGAATTAAATAGAAAAGGCACAATGTCGACGTAAGTACATAAAGACTGACTCTTCTTACTGTCTATGTTTTGAACCATTCCTGTGACACTAGTTATAGATTCCGATGCTTCACTCCAGGTTTACTGTAGCGCTTGGACCTTCGTATTGACGATGAAACACAGAAATTGCATCGGAATTAAATAGAAAAGGCACAATGCCGACTTTAGGACAAGAAGACTGACTCTTCTTACTGACTATGTTTTGAACCATTCCTGTGACACTAGCTATAGATTCCGATGCTTGACTTCAGGTTTACTGTATCCCTCTGACCTTCTTATTGACGATGAAACACAGAAATTGCATCGGAATTAAATACAAAGGGCACAATACCGACGTAAGTACAAGAAGACTGACTCTTCTTACTGTCTATATTTGAACCATACCATTGACACTAGTTATAGATTCCGTTGCTTCACTCCAGGTTTACTGTATCCCTTGGACCGTCTTATTGACGATGAAACACAGAAATTGCATCGGAATTAAATAGAAAAGGCACTATACCGACTTAAGTACAAGACAACTGACTATTCTTACTGACTATGTTTTGAACGGTTCCTGTGACACTAGTTATAGATACCGATGCTGCACTTCAGGTTTACTGTATCAATTGGACCTTCTCATTGACAATAAAACAAAGAAATTGCATCGGAATTAAATACCAAAGGCAAAATGCCGACTGAAGTACACGAAGACTGACTCTTCTTACTGTCTATGATTTGAACCATTCCTGTGACACTAGTTACAGATTACGAAGCTTCACTCCAGGTTAACTGTATCCCTTGGACCTTCTTATTGACGATGAAACACAGATATTGCATATGAATTAAATACAAAAGGCCCAACGCCGACTTAAGTACAAGAAGACTAACTCTTCCTACTGACTATGTTTTGATCCATTCCTGTGACACCAGTTATAGGTTCCGATGCTTCACTCCAGGTTTACTGTATCCCTTGGACCTTCTTATTGACGATGATACACAGAAACTGCATCGGAATTAAATACAAAAGGCACAAAGCAAAATTAAGTACAAGAAGACTGACTCTTCTTACTGTCTATGTTTTGAACCATTCCTGTGACACTAGCTATAGATTCCGATGCTTCACTTCAGGTTTCAGGTTTACTGTACCCCTCCGACCTTCTTATTGACGATGAAACACAGAAATTGCATCGGAATTAAATACAAAAGGCACAATGCCGACTTAAGTACAAGAAGACTGCCCCTCCTTACTGACTATGTTTTGAACCATTCCTGTGACACTAGTTATAAATTCCGATGTTTCACTTCAGGTTTACTGTATCCCTTGGACCTTCTTATTGACGATGAAACACAGAAATTGCATCGGAATTAAATAAAAAGGGCACAAAGCAGAATTAAGTACAAGAAGACTGACACTTATCACTGTCTGTGGTTTGATCCACTTCTGTGACACTAGTTATAGATTCCGATGCTTCACTCCAGGTTTACTGTATCCCTTGGAGCTTCTTATTGACGATGAAACACAGAAATAGCATCGGAATTAATTACAAAAGTCACAATGCCGACTTAAGGACAAGAAGACTGACTCTTCTTACTGTCTATGTTTTGAACCATTCCTGTGACACTAGTTATAGATTCCGATGCTTCACTTCAGGTTTACTGTATCCCTTGGTCCTTCTTATTGACGATGAAACACAGAAATAGCATCGGAATTAAATAGAAAAGGCACAATGCCGACTTAAGTACAAGAAGACAGACTCTTCTTACTGACTTTGTTTTGAACCATTCCTGTGACACTAGTTATAAATTCCGATGCTTCACTTCATGTTTACTGTACCCCTCTGACTCTCATATTGACGATGAAACACAGAAATTGCATCGGAATTAAATACAAAAGGCACAATGCCGACTTAAGTACAAGAAGACTGACTCTTCTTACTGTCTATGTTTTGAACCATTCCATTGACACTAGTTATAGATTCCGATGCTTCACTCCAGGTTTACTGTATCCCTCTGACCTTCTTATTGACTATGAAACACAGAAATTGCATCGGAATTAAATACAAAAGGCACAATGCCGACTTAAGTACAAGAAAACTGACTATTCTTACTGACTATGTTTTGAACGATTCCTGTGACACTAGTTATACATACCGATGCTGCACTTCAGGTTTACTGTATCCCTTGGACCTTCTCATTGACGATAAAACACAGAAATTGCATCGGAATTAAATACAAAAGGCAAAATGCCGACTGAAGTACACGAAGACTGACTCTTCTTACTGTCTATGATTTGAACCATTCCTGTGACACTAGTTACAGATTACAAAGCTTCACTCCAGGTTTACTGTATCCCTTGGACCTTCTTATTGACGATGAAACACAGAAATTGCATCTGAAATAAATACAAAAGGCACAACGCCGGCTTAAGTACAAGAAAACTAACTCTTCCTACTGACTATGTTTTGATCCATTCCTGTGACACTAGTTAAGGATTCCGATGCTTCACTTCACGTTTACTGTGTACCTCTGACCTTCGTATTGACGATGAAACACAGAAATTGCATCGGAATTAAATACAAAATGCACAATGCCGAATTAAGTTCAACGAGACTGACTCTTCTTACTGTCTATGTTTTGAACTATCCTGTGACACTAGTTATAAATTCCGATGCTTCACTTCAGGTTTAATGTATCCCTTGGACCTTCTTATTGACGATGATACACAGAAACTGCATCGGAATTAAATACAAAAGGCACAAAGCAGAATTAAGTACAAGAAGACTGACTCTTCTTACTGTCTATGTTTTGAACCATTCCTGAGACACTAGCTATAGATTCCGATGCTTAACTTCAGGTTTCAGGTTTACTGTACCCCTCCGACCTTCTTATTGACGATGAAACACAGAAATTGCATCGGAATTAAATACAAAAGGCACAATGCCGACTTAAGTACGAGAAGACTGCCCCTCCTTACTGACTATGTTTTGAACCATTCCTTGACACTAGTTATAAATTCCGATGTTTCACTTCAGGTTTACTGTATCCCTTGGACCTTCTTATTGACGATGAAACACAGAAAATGCATCGGAATTAAATAAAAAAGGCACAAAGCAGAATTAAGTACAAGAAGACTGACACTTATTACTGTCTATGTTTTGAACCACTTCTGTGACACTAGTTATAGATTCCGATGCTTCACTCCAGGTTTACTGTATCCCTTGGAGCTTCTTATTGACGATGAAACACAAAAATTGCATCGGAATTAAATACAAAAGGCAAAATGCCGACTGAAGTACACGAAGACTGACTCTTCTTACTGTCTATGATTTCAACCATTCCTGTGACACTAGTTACAGATTCCGATGCTTCACTCCGGGTTTACTGTATCCCTTGGACGTTCTTATTTACGATGAAACACAGAAATTGCATCGGAATTAAATACAAAAGGCACAATGCCGACTTAAGTATAAGAAGACTAACTCTTCTTACTGACTATGTTTAGAACCATTCCTGTGACACTAGTTATGGATTCCGATGCCTCACTTCAGGTTTACTGTATCCCTCTGACCTTCGTATTGACGATGAAACACAGAAATTGCATCGGGATTAAATACAAAAGGCACAATGCCGAATTAAGTACAAGAAGACTGACTCTTATTACTGTCTATTTTTGAACCAGTTCTGTGACACTAGTTATGGATCCAGATGCTTCACTCCAGGTTTACTGTATCCCTTGGTCCTTCTTATTGACGATGAAACACAGAAATAGCATCGGAATTAAATAGAAAAGGCACAATGCTGACTTAAGTACAAGAAGACAGACTCTTCTTACTGACTTTGTTCTGAACCATTCCTGTGACACTAGTTATAAATTCCGATGCTTCACTTCATGTTTACTGTATCCCTTTGACCTTCTTATTGACGATGAAACACAGAAATTGCATCGGAATTAAATACAAAAGGCACAGTGCAGAATTAAGTACAAGGAGACTGACTCTTCTTACTGTCTATGTTTTGAACCATTCCTGTGACGCTAGTTATAGATTCCGATGCTTTACTCCAGGTTTACTGTATCCCTTGGACCTTCTTATTGCTGATGAAACACAGAAATTGCATCGGAATTAAATACAAAAGGCACAATGCCGACTTAAGGACAAGAAGTCTGACTCTTCTTACTGACTATGTTTTGAACCATTCCTGTGACAGTAGCTATAGATTCCGATGCTTCACTACAGGTTCACTGTACCCCTCTGACTCTCTTATTGACGATGAAACACAGAAATTGCATCGGAATTAAATACAAAAGGCACAATGCCGACTTAAGTACAAGAAGACTGACTCTTCTTACTGTCTATGTTTTGAACCATTCCATTGACACTAGTTATAGATTCCGATGCTTCACTCCGGGTTTACTGTATCCCTTGGACCTTGTTATTGACGATGAAACACAGAAATTGCATCGGAATTAAATAGGAAAGGTACACTGCCGACTTAAGTACAAGAAGGATGACTCTTCTTACTGACTATGTTTGAACCATTCCTGTGACACTAGTTATAGATTCCGATGCTTCACCTCAGGTTTACTGTATCCCTTGGACCTGTTTATTGACGATGAAACACAGAAATTGCATCGGAATTAAATACAAAAGGCAAAATGCCGACTTAAGTACACGAAGACTGACTCTTCTTACTGTCTACGTTTTGAACCATTCCTATGACACTAGTTATAGATTCCGATGCTATACTCCAGGTTTACTGTATCCCTTGGACCTTCATATTGACGATGAAACACAGAAATTGCTTCGGAATTAAATACAAAAGGCACAATGCCGACTTAAGGACAAGAAGACTGACTCTTCTTACTGACTTTGCTTTGAACCATTCCTGTGACACTAGTTACGGATTCCGATGCCTCACTTCAGGTTTACTGAATCCCTCTGACCTTCTTATTGACTATGAAACACAGAAATTGCATCGGAATTAAATACAAAAGGCACAATGCCGAATTAAGTACAAGAAGACTGACTCTTATTACTGTCAATTGTTGAACCAGTCCTGTGTCACTAGTTATAGACTCCGATGCTTCACTCCAGGTTTACTGTATTCCTTGATCCTTCTTATTGACGATGAAACACAGAAATTGCATCGGAATTAAATACAAAAGGCAAAATGCCAACTTAAGTACAAGAAGACTGACTCTTCTTTCTGTCTATGTTTTGTACCATTCCATTGACACTAGTTATAGATTCCGATTCTTCACTCCAGGTTTACTGTATCCCTTGGACCTTCTTATTGACGATGAAACACAGAAATTGCATCGGAATTAAATACAAAAGGCACAATGCCGACTTAAGGACAAGAAGACTGACTCTTCTCACTGACTTTGTTTTGAACCATTCCTGTGACACTAGTTATAGATTCCGATGCTTCACTTCAGGTTTATTGTATCCCTCTGACATTCTCATTGACGATGAAACACAGAAATTGCATCGGAATTAAATAGAAAAGGCACAATGCCGACTTAAGGACAAGAAGACTGACTCTTCTTACTGACTATGTTTTGAACCATTCCTGTGACACTAGCTATAGATTCCGATGCTTGACTTCAGGTTTACTGTATCCCTCTGACCTTCTTATTGACGATGAATCACAGAAATTGCATCGGAATTAAATACAAAAGGAAAAATGCCGACTGAAGTACACGAAGACTGACTCTTCTTACTGTCTATGATTTAAACCATTCCTGTGACACTAGTTACAGATTACGAAGCTTCACTCCAGGTTTACTGTATCCCTTGGACCTTCTTATTGAGGATGAAACACAGAAATTGCATCTGAATTAAATACAAAAGGCACATCGCCGACTTAAGTACAAGAAGACTAACTCTTCCAACTGACTATGTTTTGATCCATTCCTGTGACACTAGTTATGGATTCCGATGCTTCACTTCACGTTTACTGTATCCCTCTGACCTTCGTATTGACGATGAAACACAGAAATTGCATCTTAATTAAATACAAAAGGCACAATGCCGAATTAAGTTCAACGAGACTGACTCTTCTTACTGTCTATGTTTTGAACTATTCCTGTGACACTAGTTATAAATTCCGATGCTTCACTTCAGGTTTAATGTATCCCTTGGACCTTCTTATTGACGATGATACACAGAAACTGCATCGGAATTAAATACAAAAGGCACAAAACAGAATTAAGTACAAGAAGACTGACTCTTCTTACTGTCTATGTTTTGAACCATTCCTGTGACACTAGCTATAGATTCCGATGCTTAACCTTAGGTTTCAGGTTTACTGTACCCCTCCGACCTTCTTATTGACGATGAAACACAGAAATTGCATCGGAATTAAATACAAAAGGCACAATGCCGACTTAAGTACAAGAAGACTGCCCCTCCTTACTGACTATGTTTTGAACCATTCCTTGACACTAGTTATAAATTCCGATGTTTCACTTCAGGTTTACTGTATCCCTTGGACCTTCTTATTTACGATGAAACACAGAAATTGCATCGGAATTAAATACAAAAGGCACAAAGCTGAATTAAGTACAAGAAGACTGACACTTATTACTGTCTATGTTTTGAACCACTTCTGTGACACTAGTTATAGATTCCGATGCTTCACTCCAAGTTTACTGTATCCCTTGGAGCTTCTTATTGACGATGAAACACAGAAATAGCATCGGAATTAATTACAAAATTCACAATGCCGACTTAAGGACAAGAAGACAGACTCTTCTTACTGTCTATGTTTTGAACCATTCCTGTGACACTAGTTATAGATTCCGATGCTTCACTTCAGGTTTACTGTATCCCTTGGACCTTCTTATTGACGATGAAACACAGAAAATACATCGGAATTAAATACAAAAGGCACAATGCCGACTTAAGTACATCAAGACCGACTCTTCCTACTGACTATGCTTTGAACCATTCCTGTGACACCTGTTATAGATTCCGATGCTTCACTTGAGGTTTACTGTATCCCTTGGACCTTCTTATTGACGATGATACACAAAAACTGCATCGGAATTAAATACAAATGGCAAAATGCCGACTGAAGTACACGACGACTGACTCTTCTTACTGTCTATGATTTGAACCATTCCTGTGACACTAGTTACAGATTCCGATGCTTCACTCCGGGTTTACTGTATCCCTTGGACCTTCTTATTGACGATGAAACACAGAAATTGCATCGGAATTAAATACAAAAGGCACAATGCCGACTTAAGTACAAGAAGACTAACTCTTCTTACTGACTATGTTTTGAACCATTCCTGTGACACTAGTTATGGATTCCGATGCCTCACTTCAGGTTTACTGTATCCCTCTGACCTTCTTATTGACGATGAAACACAGAAATTGCATCGGAATTAAATACAAAAGGCACAATGCCGAATTAAGTTCAAGGAGACGGACTCTTCTTACTGTCTATGTTTTGAACCATTCCTGTGACACTAGTTATAAATTCCGATGCTTCACTTCAGGTTTACTGTATCCCTTGGACCTTCTTATTGACGATGATACACAGAAGCTGCATAGGAGTTAAATACAAAAGGCACAATGCAGAATTAAGTACAAGTAGACTGACTCTTCTTACTGTCTATGTTTTGAACCATTCCTGTGACACTAGCTATAGATTCCGATGCTTCACTTCAGGTTTCAGGTTTACTGTACCCCTCCGACCTTCTTATTGACGATGAAACACAGAAATTGCATCGGAATTAAATACAAAAGGCACAATGCCGACTTAAGTACAAGAAGACTGCCCCTCCTTACTGACTATGTTTTGAACCATTCCTGTGACACTAGTTATAAATTCCGATGTTTCACTTCAGGTTTACTGTATCCCTTGGACCTTCTTATTGACGATGAAACACAGATATTGCACCGGAATTCAATACAAAAGGGACAAAGCAGAATTAAGTACAAGAAGACTGACACTTATCACTGTCTATGGTTTGATCCACTTCTGTGACACTAGGTATAGATTCCGATGCTTCACTCCAGGTTTACTGTATCCCTTGGAGCTTCTTATTGACGATGAAACACAGAAATAGCATCAGAATTAATTACAAAAGTCACAATGTCGACTTAAGGACAAGAAGACTGACTCTTCTTGCTGTCTATGTTTTGAACCATTCCTGTGACACTAGTTATAGATTCCGATGCTTCACTTCAGGTTTACTGTATCCCTTGGACCTTCTTATTGACGATGAAACACAGAAAATACATCGGAATTAAATACAAAAGGCACAATGCCGACTTAAGTACATCAAGACCGACTCTTCCTACTGACTATGTTTTGAACCATTCCTGTGACACCTGTTATAGATTCCGATGCTTCACTTGAGGTTTACTGTATCCCTTGGACCTTCTTATTGACGATGATACACAAAAACTGCATCGGAATTAAATACAAAAGGCAAAATGCCGACTGAAGTACACGAAGACTGACTCTTCTTACTGTCTATGATTTGAACCATTCCTGTGACACTAGTTACAGATTCCGATGCTTCACTCCGGGTTTACTGTATCCCTTGGACCTTCTTATTGACGATGAAACACAGAAATTGCATCGGAATTAAATACAAAAGGCACAATGCCGACTTAAGTACAAGAAGACTAACTCTTCTTACTGACTATGTTTTGAACCATTCCTGTGACACTAGTTATGGATTCCGATGCCTCACTTCAGGTTTACTGTATCCCTCTGACCTTCTTATTGACGATGAAACACAGAAATTTCATCGGAATTAAATACAAAAGGCACAATGCCGAATTAAGTTCAAGGAGACGGACTCTTCTTACTGTCTATGTTTTGAACCATTCCTGTGACACTAGTTATAAATTCCGATGCTTCACTTCAGGTTTACTGTATCCCTTGGACCTTCTTATTGACGATGATACACAGAAGCTGCATAGGAGTTAAATACAAAAGGCACAATGCAGAATTAAGTACAAGAAGACTGACTCTTCTTACTGTCTATGTTTTGAACCATTCCTGTGACACTAGCTATAGATTCCGATGCTTCACTTCAGGTTTCAGGTTTACTGTACCCCTCCGACCTTCTTATTGACGATGAAACACAGAAATTGCATCGGAATTAAATACAAAAGGCACAATGCCGACTTAAGTACAAGAAGACTGCCCCTCCTTACTGACTATGTTTTGAACCATTCCTGTGACACTAGTTATAAATTCCGATGTTTCACTTCAGGTTTACTGTATCCCTTGGACCTTCTTATTGACGATGAAACACAGATATTGCATCGGAATTCAATACAAAAGGCACAAAGCAGAATTAAGTACAAGAAGACTGACACTTATCTCTGTCTATGGTTTGATCCACTTCTGTGACACTAGGTATAGATTCCGATGCTTCACTCCAGGTTTACTGTATCCCTTGGAGCTTCTTATTGACGATGAAACACAGAAATAGCATCAGAATTAATTACAAAAGTCACAATGCCGACTTAAGGACAAGAAGACTGACTCTTCTTGCTGTCTATGTTTTGAACCATTCCTGTGACACTAGTTATAGATTCCGATGCTTCACTTCAGGTTTACTGTATCCCTTGGACCTTCTTATTGACGATGAAACACAGAAATAGCATCAGAATTAATTACAAAAGTCACAATGCCGACTTAAGGACAAGAAGACTGACTCTTCTTGCTGTCTATGTTTTGAACCATTCCTGTGACACTAGTTATGGATTCCGATGCCTCACTTCAGGTTTACTGTATCCCTCTGACCTTCTTATTGACGATGAAACACAGAAATTGCATCGGAATTAAATACAAAAGGCACAATGCCGAATTAAGTACAAGAAGACTGACTCTTATTACTGTCTATTTTTGAACCAGTCCTGTGACACTAGTTATATATCCCGATGCTTCACTCCAGGTTTACTGTATCCCTTGGTCCTTCTTATTGACGATGAAACACAGAAATTGCATCGGAATTAAATAGAAAAGGCACAATGGCGACTTAAGTACAAGAAGACAGACTCTTCTTACTGACTTTGTTTTGAACCATTCCTGTGACACTAGTTATAAATTCCGATGCTTCACTTCATGTTTACTGTATCCCTTGGACCTTGTTATTGACGATGAAACACAGATATTTCATCGGAATTAAATACAAAAGGCACAATGCCGACTTAAGGACAAGAAGTCTGACTCTTCTTACTGACTATGTTTTGAACCATTCCTGTGACAGTAGATATAGATTCCGATGCTTCACTTCAGGTTTACTGTACCCATCTGACCCTCTTATTGACGATGAAACACAGAAATTGCATCGGAATTAAATACAAAAGGCACAATGACGACTTAAGTACAAGAAGACTGACTCTTCTTACTGTCTATGTTTTGAACCATTCCATTGACACTAGTTATAGATTCCGATGCTTCACTCCAGGTTTATTGTATCCCTTGGACCTTGTTATTGACGATGAAACACAGAAATTGCATCGGAATTAAATAGGAAAGGTACAATGCCGACTTAAGTACAAGAAGGCTGACTCTTCTTACTGTCTATGTTTGAACCATTCCTGTGACACTAGTTATAGATTCCGATGCTTCACCTCAGGTTTACTGTATCCCTTGGACCTGTTTATTGACGATGAAACACAGAAATTGCTTCGGAATTAAATACAAAAGGCAAAATTCCGACTTAAGTACACGAAGACTGACTCTTCTTACTGTCTACGTTTTGAACCACTCCTATGACACTAGTTATAGATTCCGATGCTGTACTCCAGGTTTACTGTATCCCTTGGACCTTCTTATTGACGAAGAAACACAGAAATTGCTTCGGAATTAAATACAAAAGGCACAATGCCGACTTAAGGACAAGAAGACTGACTCTTCTTACTGACTTTGCTTTGTACCATTCCTGTGACACTTGTTATGGATTCCGATGCCTCACTTCAGGTTTACTGTATCCCTCTGACCTTCTTATTGACTATGAAACACAGAAATTGCATCGGAATTAAATACAAAAGGCACAATGCCGAATTAAGTACAAGAAGACTGACTCTTATTACTGTCAATATTTGAACCAGTCCTGTGACACTAGTTATAGACTCCGATGCTTCACTCCAGGTTTACTGTATCCCTTGATCCTTCTTATTGACGATGAAACACAGAAATTGCATCGGAATTAAATAGAAAAGGCACAATGCCGACTTAAGGACAAGAAGTCTGACTCTTCTTACTGACTATGTTTTGAACCATTCCTGTGACGCTAGTTATAGATTCCGATGCTTCACTTCAGGTTTACTGTATCCCTTGGACCTTGTTATTGACGATGAAACACAGATATTTCATCGGAATTAAATAGAAAAGGTACAATGCCGACTTATGTACAAGAAGACTGACTCTTCTTACTGACTGTGTTTGAACCATTCCTGTGACACTAGTTATTGATTCCGATGCTTCACCTTAGGTTTACTGTATCCATGGACCTTCTTATTTACGATGAAACACAGAAATTGCATCGGAATTAAATACAAAAGGCAAAATGCCGACTGAAGTACACGAAGACTGACTCATCTCACTGTCTATGATTTGAACCATTCCTGTGACACTAGTTACAGATTCCGATGCTTCACTCCGGGTTTACTGTATCCCTTGGACCTTCTTATTGACGATGAAACACAGAAACTGCAACGGAATTAAATACAAAAATCACAATGCCGACTTAACTACAAGAAGACTGCCACTCCTTACTGACTATGTTTTGAACCATTCCTTGACACTAGTTATAAATTCCGATGTTTCACTTCAGGTTTACTGTATCCCTTGGACCTTCTTATTGACGATGAAACACAGAAATTGCATCGGAATTAAATACAAAAGGCACAAAGCAGAATTAAGTACAAGAAGACTGACACTTATTACTGTCTATGTTTTGAACCATTTCTGTGACACTAGTTATAGATTCCGATGCTTCACTCCAGGTTTACTGTATCCCTTGGAGCTTCTTATTGACGATGAAACACAGGAATAGCATCGGAATTAATTACAAAATTCACAATGCCGACTTAAGGACAAGAAGACAGACTCTTCTTACTGTCTATGTTTTGAACCATTCCTGTGACACTAGCTATAGATTCCGATGCTTAACTTCAGGTTTCATGTTTACTGTACCCCTCCGACCTTCTTATTGACGATGAAACACAGAAATTGCATCGGAATTAAATACAAAAATCACAATGCCGACTTAACTACAAGAAGACTGCCACTCCTTACTGACTATGTTTTGAACCATTCCTTGACACTAGTTATAAATTCCGATGTTTCACTTCAGGTTTACTGTATCCCTTGGACCTTCTTATTGACGATGAAACACAGAAATTGCATCGGAATTAAATACAAAAGGCACAAAGCAGAATTAAGTACAAGAAGACTGACACTTATTACTGTCTATGTTTTGAACCATTTCTGTGACACTAGTTATAGATTCCGATGCTTCACTCCAGGTTTACTGTATCCCTTGGAGCTTCTTATTGACGATGAAACACAGGAATAGCATCGGAATTAATTACAAAATTCACAATGCCGACTTAAGGACAAGAAGACAGACTCTTCTTACTGTCTATGTTTTGAACCATTCCTGTGACACTAGTTATAGATTCCGATGCTTCACTTCAGGTTTACTGTATCCCTTGGACCTTCTTATTGACGATGAAACACAGAAAATACATCAGAATTAAATACAAAAGGCACAATGCCGACTTAGGTACATCAAGACCGACTCTTCCTACTGACTATGTTTTGAACCATTCCTGTGACACCTGTTATAGATTCCGATGCTTCACTTGAGGTTTACTGTATCCCTTGGACCTTCTTATTGACGATGAAACACAAAAACTGCATCGGAATTAAATACAAAAGGCAAAATGCCGACTGAAGTACACGAAGACTGACTCTTCTTACTGTCTATGATTTGAACTATTCCTGTGACACTAGTTACAGATTCCGATGCTTCACTCCGGGTTTACTGTATCCCTTGGACCTTCTTATTGACGATGAAACACAGAAATTGCATCGGAATTAAATACAAAAGGCACAATGCCGACTTAAGTACAAGAAGACTAACTCTTCTTACTGACTATGTTTTGAACCATTCCTGTGACACTAGTTATGGATTCCGATGCCTCACTTCAGGTTTACTGTATCCCTCTGACCTTCTTATTGACGATGAAACACAGAAATTGCATCGGAATTAAATACAAAAGGCACAATGCCGAATTAAGTTCAAGGAGACGGACTCTTCTTACTGTCTATGTTTTGAACCATTCCTGTGACACTAGTTATAAATTCCGATGCTTCACTTCAGGTTTACTGTATCCCTTGGACCTTCTTATAGACGATGATACACAGAAGCTGCATAGGAGTTAAATACAAAAGGCACAATGCAGAATTAAGTACAAGATGACTGACTCTTCTTACTGTCTATGTTTTGAACCATTCCTGTGACACTAGCTATAGATTCCGATGCTTCACTTCAGGTTTCAGGTTTACTGTACCCCTCCGACCTTCTTATTGACGATGAAACACAGAAATTGCATCGGAATTAAATACAAAAGGCACAATGCCGACTTAAGTACAAGAAGACTGCCCCTCCTTACTGACTATGTTTTGAACCATTCCTGTGACACTAGTTATAAATTCTGATGTTTCACTTCAGGTTTACTGTATCCCTTGGACCTTCTTATTGACGATGAAACACAGATATTGCATCGGAATTCAATACAAAAGGCACAAAGCAGAATTAAGTACAAGAAGACTGACACTTATCACTGTCTATGGTTTGATCCACTTCTGTGACACTAGGTATAGATTCCGATGCTTCACTCCAGGTTTACTGTATCCCTTGGAGCTTCTTATTGACGATGAAACACAGAAATAGCATCGGAATTAATTACATAAGTCACAATGCCGACTTAAGGACAAGAAGACTGACTCCTCTTGCTGTCTATGTTTTGAACCATTCCTGTGACACTAGTTATAGATTCCGATGCTTCACCTCAGGTTTACTGTATCCCTTGGACCTGTTTATTGACGATGAAACACAGAAATTGCATCGGAATTAAATACAAAAGGCAAAATGCCGACTTAAGTACACGAAGACTGACTCTTCTTACTGTCTACGTTTTGAACCACTCCTATGACACTAGTTATAGATTCCGATGCTATACTCCAGGTTTACTGTATCCCTTGGACCTTCTTAATGACGAAGAAACACAGAAATTGCTTCGGAATTAAATACAAAAGGCACAATGCCGACTTAAGGACAAGAAGACTGACTCTTCTTACTGACTTTGCTTTGAACCATTCCTGTGACACTCGTTATGGATTCCGATGCCTCACTTCAGGTTTACTGTATCCCTCTGACCTTCTTATTGACTATGAAACACAGAAATTGCATCGGAATTAAATACAAAAGGCACAATGCCGAATTAAGTACAAGAAGACTGACTCTTATTACTGTCAATTTTTGAACCAGTCCTGTGACACTAGTTATAGACTCCGATGCTTCACTCCAGGTTTACTGTATCCCTTGATCCTTCTTATTGACGATGAAACACAGAAATTGCATCGGAATTAAATAGAAAAGGCACAATGCCGACTTAAGGACAAGAAGTCTGACTCTTCTTACTGACTATGTTTTGAACCATTCCTGTGACGCTAGTTATGGATTCCGATGCTTCACTTCAGGTTTACTGTATCCCTTGGACCTTGTTATTGACGATGAAACACAGATATTGCATCGGAATTAAATAGAAAAGGTTCAATGCCGACTTATGTACAAGAAGACTGACTCCTCTTACTGACTGTGTTTGAACCATTCCTGTGACACTAGTTATTGATTCCGATGCTTCACCTTAGGTTTACTGTATCCATGGACCTTCTTATTTACGATGAAACACAGAAATTGCATCGGAATTAAATACAAAAGGCAAAATGCCGACTGAAGTACACGAAGACTGACTCTTCTTACTGTCTATGATTTGAACCATTCCTGTGACACTAGTTACAGATTCCGATGCTTCACTCCAGGTTTACTGTATCCCTTGGAGCTTTTTATTGACGATGAAACACAGAAATAGCATCGGAATTAATTACAAAATTCACAATGCCGACTTAAGGACAAGAAGACAGACTCTTCTTACTGTCTATGTTTTGAACCATTCCTGTGACACTAGTTATAGATTCCGATGCTTCACTTGAGGTTTACTGTATCCCTTGGACCTTCTTATTGACGATGAAACACAAAAACTGCATCGGAATTAAATACAAAAGGCAAAATGCCGACTGAAGTACACGAAGACTGACTCTTCTTACTGTCTATGATTTGAACTATTCCTGTGACACTAGTTACAGATTCCGATGCTTCACTCCGGGTTTACTGTATCCCTTGGACCTTCTCATTGACGATGAAACACAGAAATTGCATCGGAATTAAATACAAAAGGCACAATGCCGACTTAAGTACAAGAAGACTAACTCTTCTTACTGACTATGTTTTGAACCATTCCTGTGACACTAGTTATGGATTCCGATGCCTCACTTCAGGTTTACTGTATCCCTCTGACCTTCGTATTGACGATGAAACACAGAAATTGCATCGGAATTAAATACTAAAGGCACAATGCCGAATTAAGTTCAAGGAGACGGACTCTTCTTACTGTCTATGTTTTGAACCATTCCTGTGACACTAGTTATAAATTCCGATGCTTCTCTTCAGGTTTACTGTATCCCTTGGACCTTCTTATAGACGATGATACACAGAAGCTGCATAGGAGTTAAATACAAAAGGCACAATGCAGAATTAAGTACAAGAAGACTGACTCTTCTTACTGTCTATGTTTTGAACCATTCCTGTGACACTAGCTATAGATTCCGATGCTTCACTTCAGGTTTCAGGATTACTGTACCCCTCCGACCTTCTTATTGACGATGAAACACAGAAATTGCATCGGAATTAAATACAAAAGGCACAATGCCGACTTAAGTACAAGAAGACTGCCCCTCCTTACTGACTATGTTTTGAACCATTCCTGTGACACTAGTTATAAATTCCGATGTTTCACTTCAGGTTTACTGTATCCCTTGGACCTTCTTATTGACGATGAAACACAGATATTGCATCGGAATTCAATACAAAAGGCACAAAGCAGAATTAAGTACAAGAAGACTGACACTTATCACTGTCTATGGTTTGATCCACTTCTGTGACACTAGGTATAGATTCCGATGCTTCACTCCAGGTTTACTGTATCCCTTGGAGCTTCTTATTGACGATGAAACACGGAAATAGCATCGGAATTAATTACAAAAGTCACAATGCCGACTTAAGGACAAGAAGACTGACTCTTCTTGCTGTCTATGTTTTGAACCATTCCTGTGACACAAGTTATAGATTCCGATGCTTCACTTCAGGTTTACTGTATCCCTTGGACCTTCTTATTGACGATGAAACACAGAAAATACATCGGAATTAAATACACAAGGCACAATGCCGACTTAAGTACATCAAGACCGACTCTTCCTACTGACTATGTTTGAACCATTCCCGTGACACCTGTTATAGATTCCGATGCTTCACTTGAGATTTACTGTATCCCTTTTACCTTCTTATTGACGATGAAACACAGAAATTGCATCGGAATTAAATACAAAAGGCACAGTGCAAAATTAAGTACAAGGAGACTGACTCCTCTTACTGTCTATGTTTTGAACCATTCCTGTGACGCTAGTTATAGATTCCGATGCTTTACTCCAGGTTTACTGTATCCCTTGGACCTTCTTATTGCTGATGAAACACAGAAATTGAATCGGAATTAAATACAAAAGGCACAATGCCGACTTAAGGACAAGAAGTCTGACTCTTCTTACTGACTATGTTTTGAACCATTCCTGTGACAGTAGATATAGATTCCGATGCTTCAATTCAGGTTTACTGTACCCCTCTGACCCTCTTATTGACGATGAAACACAGAAATTGCATCGGAATTAAATACAAAAGGCACAATGACGACTTAAGTACAAGAAGACTGACTCTTCTTACTGTCTATGTTTTGAACCATTCCATTGACACTAGTTATAGATTCCGATGCTTCACTCCAGGTTTATTGTATCCCTTGGACCTTGTTGTTGACGATGAAACACAGAAATTGCATCGGAATTAAATAGGAAAGGTACAATGCCGACTTAAGTACAAGAAGGCTGACTCTTCTTACTGACTATGTTTGAACCATTCCTGTGACACTAGTTATAGATTCCGATGCTTCACCTCAGGTTTACTGTATCCCTTGGACCTGTTTATTGACGATGAAACACAGATATTGCATCGGAATTAAACACAAAAGGCAAAATGCCGACTTAATTACACGAAGACTGACTCTTCTTACTGTCTACGTTTTGAACCACTCCTATGACACTAGTTATAGATTCCGATGCTATACTCCAGGTTTACTGTATCCCTTGGACCTTCTTATTGACGAAGAAACACAGAAATTGCTTCGGAATTAAATACAAAAGGCACAATGCCGACTTAAGGACAAGAAGACTGACTCTTCTTACTGACTTTGCTTTGAACCATTCCCGTGACACTTGTTATGGATTCCGATGCCTCACTTCAGGTTTACTGTATCCCTCTGACCTTCTTATTGACTATGAAACACAGAAATTGCATCGGAATTAAATACAAAAGGCACAATGCCGAATTAAGTACAAGAAGACTGACTCTTATTACTGTCAATTTTTGAACCAGTCCTGTGACACTAGTTATAGACTCCGATGCTTCACTAGAGGTTTACTGTATCCCTTGATCCTTCTTATTGACGATGAAACACAGAAATTGCATCGGAATTAAATAGAAAAGGCACAATGCCGACTTAAGGACAAGAAGTCTGACTCTTCTTACTGACTATGTTTTGAACCATTCCTGTGACGCTACTTATGGATTCCGATGCTTCACTTCAGGTTTACTATATCCCTTGGACCTTGTTATTGACGATGAAACACAGATATTGCATCGGAATTGAATAGAAAAGGTACAATGCCGACTTATGTACAAGAAGACTGACTCTTCTTACTGACTGTGTTTGAACCATTCCTGTGACACTAGTTATTGATTCCGATGCTTCACCTTAGGTTTACTGTATCCATGGACCTTCTTATTTACGATGAAACACAGAAATTGCATCGGAATTAAATACAAAAGGCAAAATGCCGACTGAAGTACACGAAGACTGACACTTCTTACTGTCTCTGAGTTGAACCATTCCTGTGACACTAGTTACAGATTCCGATGCTTCACTTTAGGATTACTGTATCCCTCTGACCTACTTATTGACGATGAAACACAGAAATTGCATCGGAATTAAATACAAAAGGCACCGTGCAAAATTAAGTACAAGGAGACTGACTCCTCTTACTGTCTATGTTTGAACCATTCCTGTGACACTAGTTATAGATTCCGATGCTACACTTCAGGATTACTGTATCCCTCCGACCTTCTTATTGACGATGAAACACAGAAATTGCATCGAAATTAAATAAAAAAAGCACAATGCCGACTTAAGTACAAGAAGACTGACTATTCTTACTGACTATGATTTGAACCATTCCTGTGACACTAGCTATAGATTCCGATGCTTCACTTCAGGTTTACTGTATCCCTCTGACCTTCTTAATGACGATGAAACACAGAAATTGCATCGTAATTAAATGCAAAAGGCACAATGCCGACTTAAGTACAAGAAGACTGACTCTTCTTACTGTCTATGTTTTGAACCATACCATTGACACTAGTTATAGATTCCGATGATTCATTCCAGGTTTTCTGAATCCCTTTTACCTTCTTATTGACGATGAAACACACAAATTGCAACGGAATTAAATAGAAAAGGCACTATGCCGACTTAAGTACACGATGACTGACTCTTCTTACTGACTATGCCTTGAACGATTCCTGTGAGACCAGTTATAGATCCCGATGCATCACTACAGGTTTACTGTATCCCTTGGACCTTCTTCTTGACGATGAAACACAAAAATTGCATCGGAATTAAATACAAAAGGCAAAATGCCGACTGAAGTACACGAAGACTGACTCTTCTTACTGTGTATGATTTGAACCATTCCTGTGACACTAGCTACAGATTCCGATGCTTCACTTCAGGTTTACTGTATCCCTTGGACCTCCTTATTGACGATGAAACACAGAAATTGCATCGGAATTAAATACAAAAGGCACAATGCCGACTTAAGTACAAGGAGACTAACTCTTCTTACTGACTATGATTTGAACCATTCCTGTGACACTAGTTATGGATTGCGATGCTTCACTTCAGGTTTACTGTATCCGTCTGACCTTCTTATTGACGATGAAACACAGAAATTGCATCGAAATTAAATACAAAAGGCACAATGCCGAATTAAGTTCAAGAAGACTGACTCTTATTACTGTCAATTTTTGAACCAGTCCTGTGACACTAGTTATAGACTCCGATGCTTCACTCCAGGTTTACTGTATCCCTTGGTCCTTCTTATTGACGATGAAACACAGAAATTGCATCGGAATTAAATAGAAAAGGCACAATGCCGACTTATGTACAAGAAAGCTGACTCTTCTTACTGACTATGTTTTGAACCATTCCTGTGACGCTAGTTATAAATTCCGATGCTTCCCTTCAGGTTTACTGTATCCCTTATACCTTCTTATTGACGATGAAACACAGAAATTGCATCGGAATTAAATACAAAAGGCACAGTGCAGAATTAAGTACAAGGAGACTGACTCTTCTTACTGTCTATGCTTTGAACCATTCCTGTGACACTAGTAATAGATTCCGATGCTTCACTCCAGGTTTACTGTATCCCTTGGAACATCTTATTGATGATGAAGCACAGAAATTGCATCGGAATTAAATACAAAAGGCACAATGCCGCCTTAAGGACAAGAAGTCTGACTCTTCTAACTGACTATGTTTTGAACCATTCCTGTGACACTATCTATAGATTCCGATGCTTCACTTCAGGTTTACTGTACCCCTCTGACCTTCTTATTGACGATGAAACACAGAAATTTTATCGGAATTAAATACAAAACGCACAATGCCGACTTAAGTACAAGAAGACTAACTCTTCTTACTGACTATGCTTTGAACCATTCCTGTGACGCTAATTATGGATTCCGATGCTTCACTTCAGGTTAACTGTATCCCTCTGACCTTCTTATTGAGGATGAAACACAGAAATTGCTTCGGAATTAAATACAAAAATCACATTGCCGAATTAAGTTCAAGAAGACTGACTCTTATTACTGTCTATTTTTGAACCAGATTTGTGACACTAGTTATAGACTCCAATGCTTCACTCCAGGTTTACTGTATCCCTTGGTCCTTCTAATTGACCATGAAACACAGAAATTGCATCGCAATTAAATAGAAAAGGCACAATGCCGACTTAAGTACAAGAAGACTGACTCTTCTTACTTACTATGTTTTGAACCGTTCCTGTGACACTAGTTACAAATTCCGATGCTTCACTTCATGTTTACTGTATCCCTTGGACCTTCTTATTGACGATGAAACACAGAAATTGCATAGGAATTAAATACAAAAGGCACAGTGCAGAATTAAGTACAAGGAGACTGACTCTTCTTACTGTCTATGTTTTGAACCATTCCTGTGACACTAGTTATAGATTCCGATGCTTCACTCCAGGTTTACTGTATCCCTTGGACCTTCTTATTGCTGATGAAACACAGAAATTGCATCGGAAATAAATACAAAAGGCACAATGCGCTACTTAAGGACAAGAAGTCTGACTCTTCTTACTAACTATGTTTTGAACCATTCCTGTGACACTAGCTATAGATTCCGATGCTTCACTTCAGGTTTACTGTAACCCTCTGACCCTCTTAATGACGATGAAACACAGAAATTGCATCGGAATTAAATACAAAAGGCACAATGCCGACTTAAGTACAAAAAGACTGACTCTTCTTACTGTCTACGTTTTGAACCATTCCTGTGACACTAGTTATTGATTCCGATGCTATACTCCAGGTTTACTGTATCCCTTGGACCTTCTTATTGACGATGAAACACAGAAATTGCTTCGGAATTAAATACAAAAGGCACAATGCCGACTTAAGGACAAGAAGACTGACTCTTCTTACTGACTTTGTTTTGAACCATTCCTGTGACACTAGTTATGGATTCCGATGCCTCACTTCAGGTTTACTGTATCCCTCTGACCTTCTTATTGACTATGAAACACAGAAATTGCATCGGAATTAAATACAAAAGGCACAATGCCGAATTAAGTACAAGAAGACCGACTCTTATTACTGTCAATTTTTGAACCAGTCCTGTGACACTAGTTATAGACTCCGATGCTTCACTCCAGGTTTACTGTATCCCTTGATCCTTCTTATTGACGATGAAACACAGAAATTGCATCGGAATTAAATAGGAAACTCACAATGCTAACTTAAGGACAAGAAGTCTGACTCTTCTTACTGACTATGTTTTTAACCATTCCTGTGACACTAGCTATAGATTCCGATGCTTCACATCAGGTTTACTGTACCCCTCTGACCCTCTTATTGACGATGAAACAAAGAAATTGCATCGGAATTAAATACAAAAAGCAAAATGCCGACTTAAGTACAAGAAGACTGACTTTTCTTTCTGTCTATGTTTTGAACCATTCCATTGACACTAGTTATAGATTCCGATTCTTCACTCCAGGTTTACTGTATCCCTTGGACCTTGTTATTGCCGATGAAACACAGAAATTGCATCGGAGTTAAATAGAAAAGGTACAATGCCGACTTATGTACAAGAAGACTGACTCTTCCTACTGACTATGTTTGAACCATTCCTGTGACACTAGTTATTGATTCCGATGCTTCACTCCAGGTTTACTGTATCCCTTGGACCTTCGTATTGATGATGAAACACAAGAATTGCATCGGAATTAAATACAAAAGGCACAATGCCGACTTAAGGACAAGAAGTCCGACTCTTCTTACTGACTATGTTTTGAACCATTCCTGTGACACTAGCTATAGATTCGGATGCTTCACTTCAGGTTTACTGTACCCCTCTGACCTTCTTATTGACGATGAAACACAGAAATTGCATCGGAATTAAATACAAAAGGCACAATGCCGACTTAAGTACAAGAAGACTGACTCTTCTTACTGTCTATGTTTGAACCATTCCTGTGACACTAGTTATAGATTCCGATGCTTCACCTCAGGTTTACTGTATCACTTGGACCGTCTTATTGACGATGAAACACAGAAATTCCATCGGAATTAAATACAAAAGGCAAAATGCCGACTTAAGTACAAGAAGACTGACTCTTCTTACTGTCTATGATTTGAACCATTCCTGTGACACTAGTTATAGATTTCGATGCTACACTCCAGGTTTACTGTATCCCTTGGACCTTCTTATTGACGATGAAACACAGATATTGCATGTGAATTAAATACAAAAGGCACAATGCCGACTTAAGGACATGACGACTGACTCTTCTTACTGACTTTGTTTTGAACCATTCCTGTGACGCTAGTTATAGATTCCGATGCTACACTTCAGGATTACTGTATCCCTCCGACCTTCTTATTGACGATGAAACACAGAAATTGCATCGGAATTAAATAGAAAAGGCACAATGCCGACTTAAGTACAAGAAGACTGACTCTTCTGACTGACTATGATTTGAACCATTCCTGTGACACTAGCTATAGATTCTGATGCTTCACTTCAGGTTTACTGTATCCATCTGACCTTCTTAATGACGATGAAACACAGAAAATGCATCGTAATTCAATACAAAAGGCACAATGCCGACTTAAGTACAAGAAGACTGACTCTTCTTACTGTCTATGTTTTGCACCATACCACTGACACTAGTTATAGATTCCGATGCTTCATTCCAGGTTTACTGTATCCCTTTTACCTTCTTATTGACGATGAAACACACAAATTGCATCGGAATTAAATAGAAAAAGCACTATGCCGACTTAAGTACAAGACGACTGACTCTTCTTACTGACTATGTCTTGAACGATTCCTGTGACACCAGTTATAGATCCCGATGCTTCACTTCAGGTTTACTGTATCCCTTGGACCTTCTTATTGACGATGAAACACAGAAATTGCATGGTAATTAAATACAAAAGGCACAATGCCGACTTAAGTACAAGAAGACTAACTCTTCTTACTGACTATGTTTTGAACCATTCCTGTGACGCTAGTTATGGATTCCGATGCTTCACTTCAGGTTTACTGTATCCCTTGGACCTTCTTATGGACGATGAAACACAGAAATTGCATCGGAATTAAATACAAAAGGCACAGTGTAGAATTAAGTACAAGGAGACTGATCCTTCTTACTGTCTATCTTTTGAACCATTCCTGTGACACTAGTTATAGATTCCGATGCTTCACTCCAGGTTTACGGTATCCCTTGCACCTTCTTATTGATGATGAAACACAGAAATTGCATCGGAATTAAATACAAAAGGCACAATGCCGACTTAAGGACAAGAAGTCTGACTCTTCTTACTGACTATGTTTTGAACCATTCCTGTGACACTATCTATAGATTCCGATGCTTCACTTCAGGTTTACTGTACCCCTCTGACCTTCTTATTGACGATGAAACACAGAAATTGCATCGGAATTAAATACAAAAGGCACAATGCCGACTTAAGTACAAGAAGACTAATTCTTATTACTGTCTATGTTTTTAACCATTCCATTGACACTAGTTATAGATTCCGATGCTTCACTCCAGGTTTACTGTATCCCTTGGACCTTGTCATTGACGATGAAACACAGAAATTGCATCGAAATTAAATAGAAAGGGTACAATGCCGACTTATGTACAAGAAGACTGACTCTTTTTACTGACTAAGTTTGAACCATTCCTGTGACACTAGTTATAAATTCCGATGCTTCACCTCAGGTTTACTGTATCCCTTGGACCTTCTTATTGACGATGAAACACAGAAATTAAATCGGAATTAAACACAAAAGGCAAAATGTCGACATAAGTACACGAAGACTGACTCTTCTTACTGTCTATGTTTTGAACCATTCCTCTAAAACTAGTTATAGATTCCGATGCTACACTATAGGTTTACTGTGTCCCTTGGACCTGCTTATTGACGATGAAACACAGAAACTGCATCGGAATTAAATACAAAAGGCACAATGCCGACTTAAGGACAAGAAGACTGGCTCTTCTTACTAACTTTGATTTGAACCATTCCTGTGACACTAGTTACAGGTTCAGATGCTTCTCTTTAGGATTACTGTATACCTCTGCCCATCTTATTGACGATGAAACACAGAAATTGCATCGGAATTAAATAGAAAAGGCACAATGCCGACTTAAGTACAAGAAGACTGACTCTTCTTACTGTCTATGTTTTGAACCATCCCTGTGGCACTAGTTATAGATTCCGATGCTTCACTCCAGGGTTACTGTATCCCTTGGACCTCCTTATTGACGATGAAACACACAAATTGCATCGGAATTAAATAGAAAAGGCACAATGCCGACTTAAGTACAAGAGGACTGACTCTCCTTACTGACTCTGCTTTGAACCATTCCTGTGACACTAGTTATGAATTCCGATGCTTCACTTCAGGTTTACTATATCCCTTGGACCTTCTTATTGACGATGAAACACAGAAATTGCATCGGAATTAAATACGAAAGGCACAGTGCAGAATTAAGGACAAGGAGACTGACTCTTCTTACTGTTTATGTTTTGAACCATTCCTGTGACACTAGTTATAGATTGCGATGCTTCACTCCAGGTTTACTGTATCCTTTGGACCTTCTTAATGCTGATGAAACACAGAAATTGCATCGGAATTAAATACAAAAGGCACAATGCCGACTTAACGACAACAAGTCTGACTCTTCTTACTGACTATGACTTTAACCATTCCTGTGACAGTAGCCATAATTTCCGATGCTTCACTTCAGGTTTACTGTACCCCTCTGACCCTCTTATTGACGATGAAATACAGAAATTGCATCGGAATTAAATACAAAAGGCACAATGCCGACTTAAATACAAGAAGACTGACTCTTCTTACTGTCTATGTTTTGAACCATTCCATTGACACTAGTTATAGATTCCGATGCTTCACTCCAGGTTTACTGTATCCCTTGGACCTTGTTATTGACGATGAAAAACAGAAATTGCATCGGAATTAAATAGAAAAGGTACAATGCCGACTTAAGTACAAGAAGACTGACTCATCTTACTGACTATGTTTGAACCATTCCTGTGACACTAGTTATAGATTCCGATGCTTCACCTCAGGTTTACTGTATCCCTTGGACCTTCTTATTGACGATGAAACACATAAATTGCATCGGAATTAAATACAAAAGGCAAAATGCCGACTGATGTACACGAAGACTGACTCTTCTTACTGTCTATGATTTGAACCATTCCTGTGACACTAGTTACCGATTCCGATGCTTCACTTCAGGATTACTGTATCCCTCTGACCTTCGTATTGACGATGAAACACAGAAACTGCATCGGAATTAAACAGAAAGGCACAATTCCGACTTAGGTACAAAAAGACTGACTCTTCTTACTGACTATGTTTTGAACCATTCGTGGGACACTAGCTATAGATTCCAATGCTTCACTTCAGGTTTACTGTATCCCTCTGACATTCTTAATGACGATGAAACACAGAAATTGCATCGTAATTAAATACAAAAGGCACGATGCCGACTTAAGTACAAGAAGACTAACTCTTCTTACTGACTATGTTTGCAACCATTCCTGTGACGCGAGTTATGGATTCCGATGCTTCACTTCAGGTTTACTGTATCCCTTGGTCCTTCTTATTCACGATGAAACACAGAAATTGCATCGGAATTAAATAGAAAAGGTACAATGCCGACTTAAGTACAAGAAGACTGACTCTTCTTACTGACTATGTTTGCAACCATTCCTGTGACGCTAGTTATGGATTCCGATGCTTCACTTCAGGTTTACTGTATCCCTTGGTCCTTCTTATTGACGATGAAACACAGAAATTGCATCGGAATTAAATAGAAAAGGCACAATGCCGACTTAAGTACAAGAAGACTGACTCTTCTTACTGACTATGTTTTGAACCGTTCCTGTGACACTAGTTATAAATTCCGATGCTTCACTTCATGTTTACTGTATCCCTTGGAACTTCTTATTGACGATGAAACACAGAAATTGCATAGGAATTAAATACAAAAGGCACAGTGCAAAATTAAGTACACGGAGACTGACCCTTCTTACTGTCTATGATTTGAAGCATTCCTGTGACACTAGTTATAGATTCCGATGCTTCACTCCACGTTTACTGTATCCTTTGGACCTTCTTATTGATGATGAAACACAAGAATTGCATCGGAATTAAAAACAAAAGGCACAATGCCGACTGAAGGACAAGAAGTCTGACCCTTCTTACTGACTATCTTTTGAACCATTCCTGTGACACTAGCTATAGATTCCGATGCTTCACTTTAGGTTTACTGTACCCCTCTGACCTTCTTATTGACGATGAAACACAGAAATTGCATCGGAATTAAATACAAAAGGCACATTGCCGACATAAGTACAAGAAGACTGACTCTTCTTACTGTCTATGTTTTGAACCATTCCATTGACACTAGTTATAGATTCCGATGCTTCACTCAAGGTTTACTGTATCCCTTGGACCTTGTTATTGACGATGAAACACAGAAATTGCATCGGAATTAAATAGAAAAGGTATAATGCCGACTTAAGTACAAGAAGACTGACTCTTCTTAATGTCTATGTTTTGAACCATAACATTGATACTAGTTATAGATTCCGATGCTTCACTCCAGGTTTACTGTATCCCTTGGACCTTCATATTGACGATGAAACACAGAAATTGCATCGGAATTAAATACAAAAGGCACAATGCCGACTTATGTACAAGAAGACTAACTCTTCTTACTGACTATGATTTGAACCATTCCTGTGACGCTAGTTATGGATTCCGATGCTTCACTTCAGGTTTACTGTATCCCTTAGACCTTGTTATTGACGATGAAACACAGAAATTGCATCGAAATTAAATAGAAAAGGCACAATGCCGACTTAAGGACAAGAAGACTGACCCTTCTTACTGACTATGTTTTGAACCATTCCTGTGACGCTAGTTATAGATTCCGATGCTTCACTTCAGGTTTACTGTATCCCTTGGACCTTGTTATTGACGATAAAACACAGAAATTGCATCGGAATTAAATAGAAAAGGCACAATGCCGACTTAAGTACAAGAAGACTGACTCTTCTTACTGACTATGTTTGAACCATTAATGTGACACTAGTTATAGATTCCGATGCTTCACCTCAGGTTTACTGTATCACTTGGACCTTCTTATTGACGATGAAACACAGAAATTGCATCGGAATTAAATACAAAAGGCACAATGCCGACTTAAGGACAAGAAGACTGACCCATCCTACTGACTTTGTTTTGAACCATTCCTGTGACACTAGTTATAGATTCCGATGCTACACTTCAGGATAACTGTATCCCTCCGACCTTCTTATTGACGATGAAACACAGAATTTGCATCGGAATTAAATAGAAAAGGCACAATGCCGACTTAAGTACAAGAAGACTGACTCTTCTTACTGACTATGATTTGAACCATTCCTGTGACACTAGCTATAGATTCCGATGCTTCACTTCATGTTTACTGTACCCCTCTGACCTTCTTAATGACGATGAAACACAGAAATTGAATGGTAATTAAATACAAAAGGCACAATGCCGACTTAAGTACAAGAAGACTGACTCTTCTTAATGTCTATGTTTTGAACCATAACATTGACACTAGTTATAGATTCCAATGCTTTACTTTAGGATTACTGTATCCCTCTGCCCTTCTTATTGACGATGAAACACAGAAATTGCATCGGAATTAAATAGAAAAGGTACAATGCCGACTTAAGTACAAGAAGACTGACTCTTCTTACTGACTATGTTTGAACCATTCCTGTGACACTAGTTATAGATTCCGATGCTTCACCTCAGGTTTACTGTATCACTTGGACCTTCTTATTGGCGATGAAACACAGAAATTGCATCGGAATTAAATACAAAAGGCACAATGCCGACTTAGGGACAAGAAGACTGACTCTTCTTACTGACTTTGTTTTGAACCTTTCCTGTGACACTAGTTATAGATTCCAATGCTACACTTCAGGATAACTGTATCCCTCCGACCTTCTTATTGACGATGAAACACAGAAATTGCATCGGAATTAAATAGAAAAGGCACAATGCCGACTTAAGTACAAGAAGACTGACTCTTCTTACTGACTATGATTTGAACCATTCCTGTGACACTAGCTATAGATTCCGATGCTTCACTTCATGTTTACTGTCCCCTCTGACCTTCTTAATGACGATGAAACACAGAAACTGCATGGTAATTAAATACAAAAGGCACAATGCCGACTTAAGTACAAGAAGACTGACTGTTCTTAATGTCTATGTTTTGAATCATACCATTGACACTAGTTATAGATTTCGATGCTTCACTCCAGGTTTTCTGTATCCCTTGGCCCTTGTCATTGACGATGAAACACAGAAATTGCATCGAAATTAAATAGAAAAGGTACAATGCCGACTTAAGTACAAGAAAACTGACTCTTTTTACTGACTATGTTTGAACCATTCCTGTGACACTAGTTATAAATTCCGATGCTTTACCTCAGGTTTACTGTATCCCTTGGACCTTCTTATTGACGATGAAACACAGAAATTAAATCGGAATTAAACACAAAAAGCAAAATGACGCCTTAAGTACACGAAGACTGACTCTTCTTACTGTCTATGTTTTGAACCATTCCTCTAAAACTAGTTATAGATTCCGATGCTACACTCCAGGTTTACTGTGTCCCTTGGACCTTCTTATTGACGATGAAACACAGAAACTGAATCGGAATTAAATACAAAAGACACAATGCCGACTTAAGGACAAGAAGACTGGCTCTTCTTACTGACTTTGTTTTGAACCATTCCTGTGACACTAGTTATAGGTTCCGATGCTTCACTTTAGGATTACTGTATCCTTCTGCCCTTCTTATTGACGATGAAACACAGAAATTGCATCGGAAATAAATAGAAAATTCACAATGCCGACTTAAGTACAAGAAGACTGACTCTTCTTACTGTCTATGTTTTGAACCATCCCGGTGACACTAGTTATGAATTCCGATGCTTCACTTCAGGTTTACTATATCCCTTGGACTTTCTTATTGACGATGAAACACAGAAATTGCATCGGAATTAAATACAGAAGGCACAGTGCAGAATTAAGGACAAGGAGACTGACCCTTCTTACTGTTTATGTTTTGAACCATTCCTGTGACACTAGTTATAGATTCCGATGCTTCACTCCAGGTTTACTGTATCCCTTGGACCTTCTTAATGCTGATGAAACACAGAAATTGCATCGGAATTAAATACAAAAGGCACAATGCCGACTTAACGACAAGAAGTCTGACTCTTCTTACTGACTATGTTTTTAACCATTCCTGTGACAGTAGCTATAATTTCCGATGCTTCACTTCAGGTTTACTGTACCCCTCTGACCCTCTTATTGACGATGAAACACAGAAATTGCATCGGAATTAAATACAAAAGGCACAATGCCGACTTAAGTACAAGAAGACTGACTCTTCTTACTGTCTATGTTGTGAACCATTCGTGTGACACTAGCTATACATTCCGATGCTTCACCTCAGGTTTACTGTATCCCTCTGACCTTCTTAATGACGACGAAACACAGAAATTGCATTGTAAATAAATACAGAAGGCACAATGCCGACTTAAGTACAAGAAGACTGACTCTTCTTACTGCCTATGTTTTGAACCATACCATTGACACTAGTTATAGATTCCGATGCTTCACTAAAGGGTTTCCTGTATCCCTTGGACCTTCTTATTGACGATGAAACACACAAATTGCATCGGAATTAAATAGATAAGGCACTATGCCGACTTAAGTACAAGAAGACTGTCTCTTCTAACTGACTATGATTTGAACGATTCCTGTGACACCAGTTATAGATTCCGATGCTTCACTTCAGGTTTACTGTATCCCTTGGACCTTCTTATTGACGATGAAACACAATAATTGCATCGGAATTAAATACAAAAGGCAAAATGCCGACTGAAGTACACGAAGACTGACTCTTTTTACTGTCTATAATTTGAACCATTCCTGTGACACTGGTTACAGATTCCGATGCTTCACTCAAGGTTTACTATATCCCTCGGACTTTCTTATTGACGATGAAACACAGAAATTGCATCGGAATTAAATACAAAAGGCACAATGCCGACTTAAGTACAAGAAGAATAACTCTTCTTACTGACTATGTTTGCAACCATTCCTGTGACGCTAGTTATGGATTCCGATGCTTCACTTCAGGTTGACTGTATCCCTCTGACCTTCGTATTGACGATGAAACACAAAAATTGCATCGTAATTAAATACAAAAGGCAAAATGCCGACTGAAGTACACGAAGACTGACTCTTCTTACTGTCTATGATTTGAACCATTCCTGTGACACTAGCTACAGATTCCGATGCTTCAGTCCAGGTTTACTGTATCCCTTGGACCTTCATATTGACGATGAAACACAGAAATTGCATCGGAATTAAATACAAAAAGCACAATGCCGACATAAGTACAAGAAGACTAACTCTTCTTACTGACTATGTTTTGAACCATTCCTGTGACACTACTTATGGATTCCGATGCTTCACTTCAGGTTTACTGTATCCCTCTGACCTTCTTACTGATGATGAAACACAGAAATTGCATCGGAATTAAATGCAAACGGCACAATGCCGAATTAAGTTCAAAAAGACTGACTCTTATTACTGTCTACTTTTGAACCAGATTTGTGACACTACTTATAGGCTCCGATGCTTCACTCCAGGTTTACTGTATCTCTTGGTCCTTCTTATTGACGATGAAACACAGAAATTGCATCGGAATTAAATACAAAAGGCACAATGCCGACTTAAGGACATGAAGACTGACCCTTCCTACTGACTTTGCTTTGAACCATTCCTGTGACACTAGTTATAGATTCCGATGCTACACTTCAGGATAACTGTATCCCTCCGACCATCTTATTGACGATGAAACTCAGAATTTGCATCGGAATTAAATGCAAAAGGCACATTGCCGACTTAAGTACAAGAAGACTGACTCTTCTTACTGTCTATGTTTTGAAACATTCCATTGACACTAGTTATAGATTCCGATGCTTCACTTTAGGATTACTGTATCCCTCTGCCCTTCTTATTGACGATGAAACACAGAAGTTGCATCGGAATTAAATAGAAAAGGTACAATGCCGACTTAAGTACAAGAAGACTGACTCTTCTTACTGACCATGTTTGAACCATTCCTGTGACACTAGTTATAGATTCCGATGCTTCACCTCAGGTTTACTGTATCACTTGGACCTTCTTATTGGCGATGAAACACAGAAATTGCATCGGAATTAAATACAAAAGGCACAATGCTGACTTAGGGACAAGAAGACTGACTCTTCTTACTGACTTTGTATTGAACCATTCCTGTGACACTAGTTATAGATTCCGATGCTACACTTCAGGATAACTGTATCCCTCCGACCTTCTTATTGACGATGAAACACAGAAATTGCATCGGAATTAAATAGAAAAGGCACAATGCCGACTTAAGTACAAGAAGACTGACTCTTCTTACTGACTATGATTTGAACCATTCCTGTGACACTAGCTATAGATTCCGATGCTTCACTTCATGTTTACTGTACCCCTCTGACCTTCTTAATGACGATGAAACACAGAAATTGCATGGTAATTAAATACAAAAGGCACAATGCCGACTTAAGTACAAGAAGACTGACTCTTCTTAATGTCTATGTCTTGAATCATACCATTGACACTAGTTATAGATTCCGATGCTTCACTCCAGGTTTTCTGTATCCCTTGGACCTTGTCATTGACGATGAAACACAGAAATTGCATCGAAATTAAATAGAAAAGGTACAATGTCGACTTAAGTACAAGAAGACTGACTCTTTTTACTGACTATGTTTGAACCATTCCTGTGACACTAGTTATAAATACCGATGCTTTACCTCAGGTTTACTGTATCCCTTGGATCTTCTTATTGACGATGAAACGCAGAAATTAAATCGGAATTAAACACAAAAGGCAAAATGCCGACTTAAGTACACGAAGACTGACTCTTCTTACTGTCTATGTTTTGAACCATTCCTCTAAAACTAGTTATAGATTCCGATGCTACACTCCAGGTTTACTGTGTCCCTTGGACCTTCTTATTGACGATGAAAAACAGAAACTGCATCGGAATTAAATACAAAAGACACAATGCCGACTTAAGGACAAGAGGACTGGCTCTTCTTACTGACTTTGTTTTGAACCATTCCTGTGACACTAGTTATGAATTCCGATGCTTCACTGCAGGTTTACTATATCCCTTGGACTTTCTTATTGACGATGAAACACAGAAATTGCATCGGAATTAAATACAGAAGGCACAGTGCAGAATTAAGGACAAGGAGACTGACTCTTCTTACTGTTTATGTTTTGAACCATTCCTGTGACACTAGTTATAGATTCCGATGCTTCACTCCAGGTTTACTGTATCCCTTGGACCTTCTTAATGCTGATGAAACACAGAAATTGCATCGGAATTAAATACAAAAGGCACAATGCCGACTTAACGACAAGAAGTCTGACTCTTCTTACTGACTATGTTTTTAACCATTCCTGTGACAGTAGCTATAATTTCCGATGCTTCACTTCAGGTTTACTGTACCCCTCTGACCCTCTTATTGACGATGAAACACAGAAATTGCATCGGAATTAAATACAAAAGGCACAATGCCGACTTAAGTACAAGAAGACTGACTCTTCTTACTGTCTATGTTTTGAACCATTCGTGTGACACTAGGTATAGATTCCGATGCTTCACCTCAGGTTTACTGTATCCCTCTGACCTTCTTAATGACGACGAAACACAGATATTGCATTGTAAATAAATACAGAAATCACAATGCCGACTTAAGTACAAGAAGACTGACTCTTCTTACTGCCTATGATTTGAACCATACCATTGACACTAGTTATAGATTCCGATGCTTCACTCCAGGTTTACTGTATCCCTTGGACCTTCTTATTGACGATGAAACACACAAATTGCATCGGAATTAAATAGATAAAGCACTATGCCGACTTAAGTACAAGAAGACTGTCTCTTCTAACTGACTATGTTTTGAACGATTCCTGTGACACCAGTTATAGATTCCGATGCTTCACTTCAGGTTTACTGTATCCCTTGGACCTTCTTATTGACGATGAAACACAAAAATTGCATCGGAATTAAATACAAAAGGCAAAATGCCGACTGAAGTACACGAAGACTGACTCTTTTTACTGTCTATGATTTGAACCATTCCTGTGACACTAGTTACAGATTCCGATGCTTCACTCCAGGTTTACTATATCCCTCGGACTTTCTTATTGACGATGAAACACAGAAATTGCATCGGAATTAAATGCAAAAGGCACAATGCCGACTTAAGTACAAGAAGAATAATTCTTCTTACTGACTATGTTTGCAACCATTCCTGTGACGCTAGTTATGGATTCCGATGCTTCACTTCAGGTTTACTGTATCCCTCTGACCTTCGTATTGACGATGAAACACAGAAAATGCATCGGAATTAAATGCAAACGGCACAATGCCGAATTAAGTTCAAAAACACTGACTCTTATTACTGTCTATTTTTGAACCAGATTTGTGACACTACTTATAGGCTCCGATGCTTCAATCCAGGTTTACTGTATCCCTTGGTCCTTCTTATTGACGATGAAACACAGAAATTGCATCGGAATTAAATAGAAAAGGCACAATGCGGACTTATGTACAAGAAGACTGACTCTTCTTACTGACTATGTATTGAACCATTCCCGTGACACTAGTTATAAATTCCGATGCTTCACTTCAGGTTTACTATATCCCTCGGACCTTCTTATTGACGATGAAACACTGAAATTGCATCGGAAATAAATACAAAAGGCACAGTGCAGAATTAAGTACAAGGAGACTGACTCTTCTTACTGTCTATGTTTTGAACCATTCCTGTGACACTAGTTATAGATTCCGATGCCCCACTCCAGGTTTAATGTATCCCTTGGACCTTCTTATTGATGATGAAATACAGAAATTGCATCGGAATTAAATACAAAAGGCACAATGCCGACTTAAGGACAAGAAGTCTGACTCTTCTTACTGACTATGTGTTGAACCATTCCTGTGACACTATCTATAGATTCCGATGCTTTACTTCAGGTTTACTGTACCCCTCTGAATTCTTATTGACGATGAAACACAGATATTGCATCGGAATTAAATACAAAAGGCACAATGCCGACTTAAGTACAAGAAGACTAATTCTTATTAGTGTCTATGAATTTTACCATTCCATTGACACTAGTTATAGATTCCGATGCTTCACTCCAGGTTTACTGTATCCCTTGGACCTTGTCATTGACGATGAAACACAGAAATTGCATCGAAATTAAATAGAAAAGGTACCATGCCGACTTAAGTACAAGAAGACTGACTCTTTTTACTGACTATGTTTGAATTATTCCTGTGACACTAGTTATAAATTCCGATGCTTCACCTCAGGTTTACTGTATCCCTTGGACCTTCATATTGACGATGAAACACAGAAATTAAATCGGAATTAAACACAAAAGGCAAAATGCCGACTTAGGTACACGAAGACTGACTCTTCTTACTGTCTATGTTTTGAACCATTCCTGTGACACTAATTATATATTCCGATGCTTCACTACAGGTTTACTATATCCCTTGGACCTTCTTATTGACGATGAATCACAGAAATTGCATCGGACTTAAATACAAAAGGCACAATGCCGACTTAAGGACAAGAAGACTGACTCTTCTTACTGACTATGATTTGTACCATTCCTGTGACACTAGCTATCGATTCCGATGCTTCACGTCAGGTTTACTGTATCCCTTGGTCCTTCTTATTGACGGTGAAACATAAAAATTGCATCGGAATTAAACTCAAAAGGCACAATGCCGACTTATGTACAAGAAGACTGACTCTCCTTACTGACTATGTTTTGAACCATTCCTGTGACACTAGTTGTGAATTGCGATGCTTCACTTCAGGTTTACTGTATCCCTTGGACCTTCTTATTGACGATGAAACACAGAAATTGCATCGGAATTAAATACAAAAGGCACAATGCAGAATTAAGTACAAGAAGATTGACTCTTCTTACTGTCTATGTTTTGAACCATTCCTGTGACACTAATTATATATTCCGATGCTTCACTACAGGTTTACTATATCCCTTGGACCTTCTCATTGACGATGAATCACAGAAATTGCATCGGACTTAAATACAAAAGGCACAATGCCGACTTAAGGACAAGAAGACTGACTCTTCTTACTGACTATGATTTGTACCATTCCTGTGACACTAGCTATCGATTCCGATGCTTCACTTCAGGTTTATTGTATACCTCTGACCTTTTTATTGACGATGAAACACAGATACTGCATCGGAATTAAGTAGAAAAGGCACAATGTCGACGTAAGTACAAGAAGACTGACACTTCTTACTGTCCATGTTTTGAACCATTCCTGTGACACTAGTTATAGATTGTGATACTTCACTCCAGGTTTACTGTATCCCATGGACCTTCGTATTGACGATGAAACACAGGAATTGCATCGGAATTAAATAAATAAGGCACAATGCCGACTTAAGTACAAGAAGACTGACTCTTCTTACTGACTATGTTTTGAACCATTTTTGTGACACTAGTTATAGATTCCGATGCTTCACTTCAGGATTACTGTATCCCTCTGACCTTCTTATTGACGATGAAACACAGAAATTGCTTCGGAATTAAATAGAAAAGGCACAATGCCGACTTAAGTACAAGAAGACTGACTCTTCTTACTGTCTATGTTTTGAACCATCCCTGTGACACTAGTTATAGATTCCGATGCTTCATTCCAGGTTTACTGTATCCCTTGGCCCTTCTTGTTGACGATGAAACACAGAAATTGCATCGGAATTAAATACAAAAGGCACAATGCCGACGTAAGTACAAGAAGACTGACTCTCCTTACTGACTATGTTTTGAACCATTCCTGTCACACTAGTTATAAATTCCGATGCTTCACTTCAGGTTTATTGTATCCCTTGGACCTTCTTATTGACGATGAAACACAGAAATTGCATCGGAATTAAATAGAAAAGGCACAATGCCGACTTAAGTACAAGAAGACTGACTCTTCTTACTGTCTATGTTTTGAACCATCCCTGTGACACTAGTTATAGATTCCAAGGCTTCACTTCATATTTACTGTATCCCTTGGACCTTCTTATTCACGATGAACCACAGAAATAGCATCGGAATTAAATACAAAAAGCACAATGCCGACTTAAGTACAAGAAGACTGACTCTTCTTACTGACTATGTTTTGAACCATTCCTGTGACACTAGTTATAGATTCCGATGCTTCACTTCAGGTTTACTGTTTCCCTTGGTCCTTCTTGTTGACGATGAAACACAGAAATTGCATCGGAATTAAATACAAAAGGCACAAAGCAGAATTAAGTGCAAGAAGACTGACTCATCTTACTGACTTTGTTTTGAACCATTCCTGTGACACTGGTTATAGATTCCGATGCTTCACTTCAGGTTTATTGTATCCCTCTGACCTTCGTATTGACGATGGAACACTGAAATAGCATCGGAATTAAATAGAAAAGGCGCAATGTCGACGTAAGTACAAGAAGACTGACTCTACTTACTGACTATGTTTTGAACCATTCCTGTGACACTAGTTATAGATTCCGATGCTTCACTCCAGGTTTACTATATCCCTTGGACCTTCTTATTGACGATGAAACACAGAAATTGCATCGGAATTAAATAGAGAAGGCACAATGCCGACTTAAGTACAAGAAGACTGACTCTTCTTACTGACTATGTTTTGAAACATTCCTGTGACACTAGTTATAGATTCCGATGCTTCACTTCAGGATTACTATATCCCTCTGACCTTCTTATTGACGATGAAACACAGGAATTGCATCGGAATTAAATAGAAAGGGAACAATGCCGACTTAAGTACAAGAAAACTGACTCTTCATACTGTCTATGTTTTGAAACATTCCTGTGACACTAGCTATAGATTCCGATGCTTCACTTCAAGTTTACTGTATCCCTCTGACCTTCTTATTGACGATGAAACACAGAAATTGCATCGGACTTAAATACAAAAGGCACAATGCCGACTTAAGGACAAGAAGACTGACTCTTCTTACTGACTTTGTCTTGAACCATTCCTGTGACACTAGTTATAGATTCCGATGCTTCACTTCAGGTTTTCTGTAACCCTTGGGACTTCTTATTGACGATGAATCACAGAAATTGCATGGGAATTAAATAGAAAAGTCACAATGCTGAGTAAAGTACAAGAATAGTGACTCTTCTTACTGACTATGTTTTGAACCATTCCTGTGACACTAGTTATAGATTCCGATGCTTCACTTTAGGTTTACTGTACCCCTTGGACCTTCTTATTGACGATGAAACACAGAAATTGCATCGGAATTAAATAGAAAACGTACAATGCCGACTTAAGTACAAGAAGACTGACTCTTCTTACTGACTATATTTTGAACCATTCCTGTGACACTAGTTATGGATTCCGATGCTTCACTTCAGGTTTATTGTATCCCTCAGACCTTCTTATTGACGATGAAACACAGAAATTGCATCGGAATTAAATAGAAAAGGCACAATGTCGACTTAAGTACAAGAGGACTGACTCAACTTACTGTCTACGTTTTGAACCATTCCTGCGACACTAGTTATAGATTCCGATGCATCACTCCGGGTTTGCTGTATCCCTTGGACCTTCTTATTGACGATGAAATACAGAAATTGCATCGGAATTACATACAAAAGGCACAATGCCGACTTAAGTACATGAAGACCGACTCTTCCTACTGACTATGATTTGAACCATTCCTGTGACACTAGTTATAGATTCCGGTGCTTCACTTGAGGTTTACTGTATCCCTTGGACCTTCTTATTGACGATGAACCACAGAAATTGCATTGGAAATAAATACAACAAGCACAATGCCGACTTAAGTACAAGAATACTGACTCATCTTACTGTCTCTGTTTTGAATCGTCCCTGTGACACTACTTATAGATTCCGATACTTCACTCCAGGTTTACTGTATCCCTTGGTCCTTCTTATTGCCGATGAAACACAGAAATTGCATCAGAAATAAATACAAAAGGCACAATGCCGACTTAAGTACAAGAATACTGATTGTTCCCACTGTCGATGTTTTGAACCATTCCTGTGACACTAGTTATAGATTCCGATGCTTCACTTCAGGTTTACTGTATCCCTTTGACCTTATTGCCGATGAAACACAGAAATTGGAACGGAATTAAATACAAAAGGCACAATGCCGACTTAAGGACAAGAAGACTGACTCCTCTTACTGACTATGTTTTGAACCATTGCTGTGACACTACTTATGGATTCCGATGCTCCACTTCAGGTTTATTCTATCCCTCTGGCCTTCTTATTGTCGATGAAACACAGAAATTGCATCGGAAATAATACAAAAAGCACAATGCCGAATTAAGTACAAGAAGATTGACTCTTCTTAGTGTCTATGTTTTGAACCATTCCTGTGACACTAATTATATATTCCGATGCTTCTTTACAGGTTCACTATATCCCTTGGACCTTCTTATTGACGATGAATCACAGAAATTGCATCGGACTTAAATACAAAAGGCACAATGCCGACTAAAGGACAAGAAGTCTGACTCTTCTTACTGACTATGATTTGTACCATTCCTGTGACACTAGCTATCGATTCCGATACTTCACTTCAGGTTTATTGTATACCTCTGACCTTTTTATTGACGATGAAACACAGATATTGCATCGGAATTAAATAGAAAAGGCACAATGTCGACGTAAGTACAAGAAGACTGACGCTTCTTACTGTCTATGTTTTGAACCATTCCTGTGACACTAGTGATAGATTGTGATACTTCACTCCAGGTTTACTGTATCCCATGGACCTTCGTATTGACGATGAAACACAGGAATTGCATCGGAATTAAATAAAAAAGGCACAATGCCGACTTAAGTACAAGAAGACTGACTCTTCTTACTGACTATGTTTTGAACCATTTTTGTGACACTAGTTATAGATTCCGATGCTTCACTTCAGGATTACTGTATCCCTCTGACCTTCTTATTGACGATGAAACACAGAAATTGCATCGGAATTAAATAGAAAAGGCACAATGCCGACTTAAGTACAAGAAGACTGATTCTTTTTACTGTCTATGTTTTGAACCATCCCTGTGACACTAGTTATAGATTCCGATACTTCACTCCAGGTTTACTGTATCCCTTGGCCCTTCTTGTTGACGATGAAACACAGAAATTGCATCGGAATTAAATACAAAAGGCACAATGCCGACTTAAGTACAAGAAGACTGACTCTCCTTACTGACTATGCTTTGAACCATTGCTGTCACACTAGTTATAAATTCCGATGCTTCACTTCAGGTTTATTGTATCCCTTGGACCTTCTTATTGACGATGAAACACAGAAATTGCATCGGAATTAAATACAAAAGGCACAATGCCGACTTAAGTACAAGAAGACTGACTCTTCTTACTGTCTATGTTTTGAACCATCCCTGTGACACTTGTTATAGATTCCGAGGCTTCACGTCATATTTGCTGTATCCGTTGGACCTTTCTATTAACGATGAAACACAGAAATAGCATCGGAATTAAATACAAAAAGCACAATGCCGACTTAAGTACAAGAAGACTGACTCTTCTTACTGACTATGTTTTGAACAATTCCTGTGACACTAGTTATAGATTCCGATGCTTCACTTCAGGTTTACTGTTTCCCTTGGTCCTTCTTGTTGACGATGAAACACAGAAATTGCATCGGAATTAAATACAAAAGGCACAAAGCAGAATTAAGTGCAAGAAGACTGACTCATCTTACTGACTTTGTTTTGAACCATTCCTGTGACACTGGTTATAGATTCCGATGCTTCACTTCAGGTTTATTGTATCCCTCTGACCTTCTTATTGACGATGAAACACTGAACTAGCATCGGAATTAAATAGAAAAGGCGCAATGTCGACGTAAGTACAAGAAGACTGACTCTACTTACTGACTATGTTTTGAACCATTCCTGTGACACTAGTTATAGATTCCGATGCTTCACTCCAGGTTTACTATATCCCTTGGACCTTCTTATTGACGATGAAACACAGAAATTGCATCGGAATTAAATAGAGAAGGCACAATGCCGACTTAAGTACAAGAAGACTGACTCTTCTTACTGACTATGTTTTGAAACATTCCTGTGACACTAGTTATAGATTCCGATGCTTCACTTCAGGATTACTATATCCCTCTGACCTTCTTATTGACGATGAAACACAGGAATTGCATCGGAATTAAATAGAAAGGGAACAATGCCGACTTAAGTACAAGAAGACTGACTCTTCATACTGTCTATGTTTTGAAACATTCCTGTGACACTAGCTATAGATCCCGATGCTTCACTTCAAGTTTACTGTATCCCTCTGACCTTCTTATTGACGATGAAACACAGAAATTGCATCGGAATTAAATAGAAAAGGCTCAATGCCGACTTAAGTACAAGAAGACTGACTCTTCTTACTGTCTATGTTTTGAACTATCCCTGTGACACTAGTTATAGATTCCGATGCTTCACTCCAGGTTTACTGTATCCCTTGGTCCTTCATATTGACGATGAAACACAAAAATTGCATCGGAATTAAACTCAAAAGGCCCAATGCCGACTTAAGTACAAGAAGACTGACTCTCCTTACTGACTATGTTTTGAACCTTTCCTGTGACACTAGTTATGAATTCCGATGCTTCACTTCAGGTTTACTGTATCCCTTGGACCTTCTTATTGACGATGAAACACAGAAATTGCATCGGAATTAAATACAAAATGCACAATGCAGAATTAAGTACAAGAAGATTGACTCTTCTTACTGTCTATGGTTTGAACCATTCCTGTGACACTAATTGTATATTCCGATGCTTCACTACAGGTTTACTGTATCCCTTGGACCTTCTTATTGACGATGAAACACAGAAATTGCATCGGACTTAAATACAAAAGCCACAATGCCGACTTAAGGACAAGAAGACTGACTCTTCTTACTGACGATGTCTTGAACCATTCCTGTGACACTAGTTATAGATTCCGATGCTTCACTTCAGGTTTACTGTATGCCTTGGACCTTCTTATTGACGATGAAACACAGAAATTGCATCGGAATTAAATACAAAATGCACAATGCCGACTTAAGTACAAGAAGACTGACTCTTCCTACTGTCTATGCTTTGAACCATTCCTGTGACACTAGTTATAGATCCCGATGCTTCACTTCAGGTGTACTGTATCCCTTGGACCTTCTTATTGACGATGAAACACAGAAATTGCATCGGAATTACATACAAAAGGCACAATGCCGACTTAAGTACATGAAGACCGACTCTTCCTACTGACTATGATTTGAACCATTCCTGTGACACTAGTTATAGATTCTGATGCTTCACTTCAGGTTTACTGTATCCCTTTGACCTTATTGCTGATGAAACACAGAAATTGGATCGGAATTAAATACAAAAGGCACAATGCCGACTTAAGGACAAGAAGACTGACTCTTCTTACTGACTACGTTTTGAACCATTCCTGTGACACTAGTTATAGGTTCCGATGCTTCGCTTCAGGTATACTGTTTCCCTTGGACCTTCTTTTTGACGATGAAACACAGAAATTGCATCGGAATTAAATAGAAAAGTCACAATGCTGAGTAAAGTACAAGAATAGTGACTCTTCTTACTGACTATGTTTTGAACCATTCCTGTGACACTAGTTATAGATACCGATGCTTCACTTTAGGTTTACTGTATCCCTTGGACCTTCGTATTGACGATGAACCACAGAAATTGCATTGGAAATAAATACAAAAAGCACAATGCCGACTTAAGTACAAGAATACTGACTCATCTTACTGTCTATGTTTTGAATCGTCCCTGTGACACTACTTATAGATTCCGATACTTCACTCCAGGTTTACTGTATCCCTTGGTCCTTCTTATTGCCGATGAAACACAGAAATTGCATCAGAAATAAATACAAAAGGCACAATGCCGACTTAAGTACAAGAAGACTGATTGTTCCCACTGTCGATGTTTTGAACCATTCCTGTGACACTAGTCATAGATTCCGATGCTTCACTTCAGGTTTACTGTATCCCTTTGACCTTATTGCCGATGAAACACAGAAATTGGAACGGAATTAAATACAAAAGGCACAATGCCGACTTAAGGACAAGAAGACTGACTCTTCTTACTGACTAATTTTTGAACCATTGCTGTGACACTACTTATGGATTCCGATGCTCCACTTCAGGTTTATTGTATCCCTCTGACCTTCTTATTGTCGATGAAACACAGAAATTGCATCGGAAATAAATACAAAAGGCACAATGCCGAATTAAGTACAAGAAGACTGATTCTTCCTGCTGTCTATGCTTTGAACCATTCCTGTGACACTAGTTATAGATTCCGATGCTTCACTTCGGGTTTACTGTATCCCTTTGACCTTTTTGCCGTTGAAACACAGAAATTGGAACGGAATTAAATTCAAAAGGCACAATGCCGACTTAAGGACAAGAAGCCTGACTCCTCTTACTGACTAAGTTTTGAACCATTGCTGTGACACTAGTTATGGATTCCGATGCTCCACTTCAGGTATACTGTTTCCCTTGGACCTTCTTATTGACGTTGAAACATAGAAATTGCATCGGAATTAAATGCAAAAGGCACAATGCCGACTTAAGTACAAGAAGACTGACTCTTCTTACTGTCTATGTTTTGAACCATCCCTGTGACACTAGTTATAGATTCCGAGGCTTCACTTCATATTTACTGTATCCCTTGGACCTTTCTATTAACGATGAAACACAGAAATAGCATCGGAATTAAATACAAAAAGCACAATGCCGACTTAAGTACAAGAAGACTGACTCTTCTTACTGACTATGTTTTGAACCATTCCTGTGACACTAGTTATAGATTTCGATGCTTCACTTCAGGTTTACTGTTTCCATTGGTCCTTCTTGTTGACGATGAAACACAGAAATTGCATCGGAATTAAATACAAAAGGCACAAAGCAGAATTAAGTGCAAGAAGACTGACTCATCTTACTGACTTTGCTTTGAACCATTCCTGTGACACTGGTTATAGATTCCGATGCTTCACATCAGGTTTATTGTATCCCTCTGACCTTCTTATTGACGATGAAACACTGAAATAGCATCGGAATTAAATAGAAAAGACGCAATGTTGACGTAAGTACAAGAAGACTGACTCTACTTACTGACTATGTTTTGAACCATTCCTGTGACACTAGTTATAGATTCCGATGCTTCACTCCAGGTTTACTATATCCCTTGGACCTTCTTATTGACGATGAAACACAGAAATTGCATCGGAATTAAATAGAGAAGGCACAATGCCGACTTAAGTACAAGAAGACTGACTCTTCTTACTGACTATGCTTTGAAACATTCCTGTGACACTAGTTATAGATTCCGATGCTTCACATCAGGATTACTATATCCCTCTGACCTTCTTATTGACGATGAAACACAGGAATTGCATCGGAATTAAATAGAAAGGGAACAATGCCGACTTAAGTACAAGAAGACTGACTCTTCATACTGTCTATGTTTTGAAACATTCCTGTGACACTAGCTATAGATTCCGATGCTTCACTTCAAGTTTACTGTTTCCCTCTGACCTTCTTATTGACGATGAAACACAGAAATTGCATCGGAATTAAATAGAAAAGTCACAATGCCGACTTAAGTACAAGAAGACTGACTCTTCTTACTGTCTATGTTTTGAACTATCCCTGTGACACTAGTTATAGATTCCGATGCTTCACTCCAGGTTTACTGTATCCCTTGGTCCTTCTTATTGACGATGAAACACAAAAATTGCATCGGACTTAAATACAAAATGCACAATGCAGAATTAAGTACAAGAAGATTGACTCTTCTTACTGTCTATGGTTTGAACCATTCCTGTGACACTAATTGTATATTCCGATGCTTCACTACAGGTTTACTGTATCCCTTGGACCTTCTTATTGACGATGAAACACAGAAATTGCATCGGACTTAAATACAAAAGGCACAATGCCGACTTAAGGACAAGAAGACTGACTCTTCTTACTGACTATGTCTTGAACCATTCCTGTGACACTAGTTATAGATTCCGATGCTTCACCTCAGGTTTACTGTATGCCTTGGACCTTCTTATTGACGATGAAACACAGAAATTGCATCGGAATTAAATACAAAAGGCACAATGCCGACTTAAGTACAAGAAGACTGACTCTTCCTACTGTCTATGTTTTGAACCATTCCTGTGACACTAGTTATAGATTCCGATGCTTCACTTCAGGTGTACTGTATCCCTTGGACCTTCTTATTGACGATGAAACACAGAAATTGCATCGGAATTACATACAAAGGCACAATGCCGACTTAAGTACATGAAGACCGACTCTTCCTACTGACTATGATTTGAACCATTCCTGTGACACTAGTTATAGATTCTGATGCTTCACTTCAGGTTTACTGTATCCCTTTGACCTTATTGCTGATGAGACACAGAAATTGGATCGGAATTAAATACAAAAGGCACAATGCCGACTTAAGGACAAGAAGACTGACTCTTCTTACTGACTACGTTTTGAACCATTCCTGTGACACTAGTTACAGATTCCGATGCTTCGCTTCAGGTATACTGTTTCCCTTGGACCTTCTATTTGACGATGAAACACAGAAATTGCATCGGAATTAAATACAAAAGGCACAATGCCGACTTAAGTACAAGAAGACCGACTCTTCTACTGTCTATGATTTGAACCATTTCTGTGACACTAGTTATAGAGTCCGATGCTTCACTTCAGGATTTCTGTAACCCTTGGGACTTCTTATTGACGATGAATCACAGAAATTGCATCGGAATTAAATAGAAAAGTCACAATGCTGAGTAAAGTACAAGAATAGTGACTCTTCTTACTGACTATGATTTGAACCATTCCTGTGACACTAGTTATAGATTCCGATGCTTCACTTTAGGTTTACTGTACCCCTTGGACCTTCTTATTGACGATGAAACACAGAAATTGCATCGGAATTAAATAGAAAACGTACAAGGCCGACTTAAGTACAAGAAGACTGACTCTTCTTACTGAGTATATTTTGAACCATTCCTGTGACACTAGTTATAGATTCCGATGCTTCACTTCAGGTTTATTGTATCCCTCTGACCTTCTTATTGACGATGAAACACAGAAATTGCATCGGAATTAAATAGAAAAGGCACAATGTCGACTTAAGTACAAGAAGAATGACTCTTCTTACTGTCTATGTTTTGAACCATTCCTGCGACACTAGTTATAGATTCCGATGCATCACTCCGGGTTTACTGTATCCCTTGGACTATCTTATTGACGATGAAATACAGAAATTGCATCGGAATTACATACAAAAGGCACAATGCCGACTTAAGTACATGAAGACCGACTCTTCCTACTGACTATGATTTGAACCATTCCTGTGACACTAGTTATAGATTCCGATGCTTCACTTGGGGTTTACTGTATCCCTTGGACCTTCTTATTGACGATGAACCACAGAAATTGCATTGGAAATAAATACAAAAAGCACAATGCCGACTTAAGTACAAGAATACTGACTCATCTTACTGTCTATGTTTTGAATCGTCCCTGTGACACTACTTATAGATTCCGATACTTCACTCCAGGTTTACTGTATCCCTTGGTCCTTCTTATTGCCGATGAAACACAGAAATTGCATCACAAATAAATACAAAAGGCACAATGCCGACTTAAGTACAAGAAGACTGACTCTTCTACTGTCTATATTTTGAACCATTTATGTGACACTAGTTATAATGTCCGATGCTTCACTTCAGGTTATCGTGTAACCCTTGGGCCTTCTTATTGACGATGAATCACAGAAATTGCATCGGAATTTAATAGAAAAGGCACAATGCCGAGTAAAGTACAAGAAGACTGACTCTTCTTACTGACTATGTTTTGAACCATTCCTGTGACACTAGTTATAGATTCCGATGCTTCACTTCAGGTTTACTGTATCCCATGGACCTTCTTATTTACGATGAAACACAGCAATTGCATCAGAATTAAATACAAAAGGCAAAATGCCGACTTAAGTACACGAAGACTGACTCTTCTTACTGTCTATGCTTTAAACCATTCCTGTGACACTAGTTATAGATTCCGATGCTTCACTCCAGGTTTACTGTATCCCTTGGACCTTCTTATTGACGATGAAACACAGAAATTGCATCGGAAGTAAATACAAAAGGCACAATGCCGACTTAAGGACAAGAAGACTGACTCTTCTTACTGACTTTGTTTGAACCATTCCTGTGACACTAGTTATAGATTCCGATGCTTCACTTCAGGTTTATTGTATCCCTCTGAACTTCTTATTGACGATGAAACACAGAAAATGCATCGGAATTAAATAGAAATGGCACAGTGCATCAATTGCATCAGAATTAAATACAAATGCAAATTGCCGACTTAAGTACACGAAGACTGACTCTTCTTACTGTCTATGTTTTGAACCATTCCTGTGACGCTAGTTATAGATTCCGATGCTTCACTCCAGATTTACTGTATCCCTTGGACCTTCTTATTGGCAATGAAACACAGAAATTGCATCGGAAGTAAATGAAAATGTCACAATGCCAACTTAAGGACAAGAAGACTGACTCTTCTTACTGACTTTGTTTTGAACCATTCCTGTGACACTAGTTATAGATTCCGATGCTTCACTTCAGGTTTATTGTATCCCTCTGACCTTCTTATTGACGATGAAACACAGAAATTGCTTCGGAATTAAATAGAAAAGGCACAATGACGACTTAAGTACAAGAGGTCTGACTCTTCTTACTCTCTACGTTTTGAACCATTCCGGAGACACTAGTTATAGATTCCGATGCTTCTCTCCAGGTTTACTGGATCCCTTGGAGCTTCTTATTGACGATAAAGCACAGAAATAGCATCGGAATTGCATTCAAAAGGCACAATGAAGACTTAAGTACAAGAAGACTGACTCTTCTTACTGACTATGTTTCGAACCATTCCTGTGACACTAGTTATAGATTCCGATGCTTCACTTCAGGTTTACTGTATACCTTGGACTTTCTTATTGACGATGAAACACTGAAATTACATCGGAATTAAATAGAAAAGGCACAATGCCGACATACGTACAAGAAGACTGACTCTTCCTACTCTCTATGTTTTGAACCATTCCTGTGACACTAGTATTGGATTCCGATGCTTTACTTCAGGTATACTGTATCCCTCTGACCTTCTCATTGATGATGAAACACAGAAATTGCATCGGAATTAAATACAAAAGACACAATGCCGACTTAAGTACAAGAAGACTGACTCTTCCTACTGTCTATGTTTTGAACCATTCCTGTGAAACTAGCTATGGATTCCGATGCTTCACTTCAGGTTTACTGTATCCCTCTGACCTTCTTATTGACGATGAAACACAGAAATTGCATCGAAATTAAATACAAAAGGCACAATGCCGACTTAAGTACAAGAAGACTGACTCTTCTTACTGTCTATGTTTTGAACCATTCCATTGACACTAGTTACAGATTCCGATGCTTCACTCCAGGTTTACTGTCTCCCTTGGACCTTGTTATTGACGATGAAACACAGAAATTGCATCAGAATTAAATAGAAAAGGTACAATGCCGACTTAAGTGCAAGAAGACTGACTCTTCTTACTGACTAACTAGTGTCACAGGAATGGTCAAAACATATAGATCCCGATGCTTCACCTCAGGTTTACTGTAAGCCTTGGACCTTCTTATAGATGATGAAACACAGAAATTGCATCGGAATTAAATACAAAAGTCTAAATGCCGACTTATGTACACGAAGACTGACTCTTCTTACTGTCTACGTTTGAACCATTTCTGTGACACTAGTTATAGAGTCCGAAGCTTCACTTCAGGTTTTCTGTAACCCTTGGGACTTCTTATTGACGATGAATCACAGAAATTGCATCGGAATTAAATAGAAAAGTCACAATGCTGAGTAAAGTACAAGAATAGTGACTCTTCTTACTGACTATGTTTTGAACCATTCCTGTGACACTAGTTATAGATTCCGATGCTTCACTTTAGGTTTACTGTACCCCTTGGACCTTCTTATTGACGATGAAACACAGAAATTGCATATGAATTAAATACAAAAGGCCCAACGCCGACTTAAGTACAAGAAGACTAACTCTTCCTACTGACTATGTTTTGAACCATTCCTGTGACACTAGTTATAGATTCCGATGCTTCACTTGAGGTTTACTGTAGCCCTTGGACCTTCTTATTGACGATGAACCACAGAAATTGCATTGGAAATAAATACAAAAAGCACAATGCCGACTTAAGTACAAGAATACTGACTCATCTTACTGTCTATGTTTTGAATCGTCCCTGTGACACTACTTATAGATTCCGATGCTTCACTCCAGGTTTACTGTATCCCTTGGTCCTTCTTATTGCCGATGAAACACAGAAATTGCATCAGAAATAAATACAAAAGGCACAATGCCGACTTAAGTACAAGAAGACTGACTCTTCTACTGTCTATATTTTGAACCATTTATGTGACACTAGTTATAGTGTCCGATGCTTCACTTCAGGTTTTCGTGTAACTCTTGGGCCTTCTTATTGACGATGAATCACAGAAATTGCATCGGAATTTAATAGAAAAGGCACAATGCCGAGTAAAGTACAAGAAGACTGACTCTTCTTACTGACTATGTTTTGAACCATTCCTGTGACACTAGTTATAGATTCCGATGCTTCACTTCAGGTTTACTGTATCCCATGGACCTTCTTATTTACGATGAAACACAGCAATTGCATCAGAATAAAATACAAAAGGCAAAATGCCGACTTAAGTACACGAAGACTGACTCTTCTTAGTGTCTATGCTTTAAACCATTCCTGTGACACTAGTTATAGATTCCGATGCTTCACTCCAGGTTTACTGTATCCCTTGGACCTTCTTATTGACGATGAAACAAAGAAATTGCATCGGAAGTAAATACAAAAGGCACAATGCCGACTTAAGGACAAGAAGACTGACTCTTCTTACTGACTTTGTTTGAACCATTCCTGTGACACTAGTTATAGATTCCGATGCTTCACTTCAGGTTTATTGTATCCCTCTGAACTTCTTATTGACGATGAAACACAGAAAATGCATCGGAATTAAATAGAAATGGCACAGTGCATCAATTGAATCAGAATTAAATACAAATGCAAATTGCCGACTTAAGTACACGAAGACTGACTCTTCTTGCTGTCTATGTTTTGAACCATTCCTGTGACGCTAGTTATAGATTCCGATGCTTCACTCCAGGTTTACTGTATCCCTTGGACCTTCTTATTGACAATGAAACACAGAAATTGCATCGGAAGTAAATGAAAATGTCACAATGCCGACTTAAGGACAAGAAGACTGACTCTTCTTACTGACTTTGTTTTGAACCATTCCTGTGACACTAGTTATAGATTCCGATGCTTCACTTCCGGTTTATTGTATCCCTCTGACCTTCTTATTGACGATGAAACACAGAAATTGCTTCGGAATTAAATAGAAAAGGCACAATGACGACTTAAGTACAAGAGGTCTGACTCTTCTTACCCTCTACCTTTTGAACCATTCCTGTGACACTAGTTATAGATTCCGATGCTTCTCTCCAGGTTTACTGGATCCCTTGGAGCTTCTTATTGACGATGAAGCACAGAAATAGCATCGGAATTGCATTGAAAAGGCACAATGAAGACTTAAGTACAAGAAGACTGACTCTTCTTACTGACTATGTTTTGAACCATTCCTGTGACACTAGTTATAGATTCCGATGCTTCACTTCAGGTTTACTGTATACCTTGGACTTTCTTATTGACGATGAAACACAGAAATTACATCGGAATTAAATAGAAAAGGCACAATGCCGACATACGTACAAGAAGACTGACTCTTCCTACTGTCTATGTTTTGAACCATTCCTGTGACACTAGTATTGGATTCCGATGCTTTACTTCAGGTATACTGTATCCCCCTGACCTTCTCATTGATGATGAAACACAGAAATTGCATCGGAATTAAATACAAAAGACACAATGCCGACTGAAGTACAAGAAGACTGACTCTTCCTACTGTCTATGTTTTGAACCATTCCTGTGAAACTAGCTATGGATTCCGATGCTTCACTTCAGGTTTACTGTATCCCTCTGACCTTCTTATTGACGATGAAACACAGAAATTGCATCGAAATTAAATACAAAAGGCACAATGCCGACTTAAGTACAAGAAGACTGACTCTTCTTACTGTCTATGTTTTGAACCATTCCATTGACACTAGTTACAGATTCCGATGCTTCACTCCAGGTTTACTGTATCCCTTGGACCTTGTTATTGACGATGAAACACAGAAATTGCATCAGAATTAAATGGAAAAGGTACAATGCCGACTTAAGTGCAAGAAGACTGACTCTTCTTACTGACTAACTAGTGTCACAGGAATGGTCAAAACATATAGATCCCGATGCTTCACCTCACGTTTACTGTAAGCCTTGGACCTTCTTATAGATGATGAAACACAGAAATTGCATCGGAATTAAATACAAAAGTCTAAATGCCGACTTATGTACACGAAGACTGACTCTTCTTACTGTCTATGTTTGAACCATTCCTGTGACACTAGTTATAGATTCCGATGATACACTCCAGGTTTACTATATCCCTTGGACCTTCTTATTGACGATGAAACACAGAAATTTCATCGGAATTAAATACAAAAGGCACAACGCCGACTTAAGAACAAGAAGACTGACTCTTCTTACTGACTTTGTTTTGAACCATTCCTCTGACACTAGTTATAGATTCTGATGCTTCACTTCAGGTTTATTGTATCCCTCTGACCTTCTTATTGACGATGAAACACAGAAATTGCATCGGAATTAAATAGAAAAGGCACAATGCCGACTTAAGTACAAGAAGACTGACTCTTCTTACTGTCTATGTTTGAACCATTCCTGTGACACTAGTTATAGATTCCGATGCTTCACTCCAGATTTACTGTATCCATCTGACCTTCTTATTGACGATGCAAAACAGAAATTGCATCGAAATTTAATACAAAAGGCACAATGCAGAATTAAGTACAAGAAGACTGACTCTTCCTACTGTCTATGTTTTGAACCATTCCTGTGACATTAGTTTTGGATTCCGATGCTTCACATCATTTTTATTGTATCCCACTGACCTTCTTATGGTCGATGAAACACAGAAATTGCATCGGAATTAAATACAAAAGGCACAATGCCGACTTAAGTTTAAGGAGACTGATTCTTCCTACTGTCTATGTTTTGAACCAATCCTGTGATGCTAGTTATAGATTCCGATGCTTCTCTTCAGGTTTTCTGTATCCCTTTGACCTTATTGCCGATGAAACACAGAAATAGGATCGGAATTAAATACAAAAGGCACAATGCCGACTTAAGTACAAGAAGACCGACTCCTCTACTGTCTATGTTTTGAACCATTTCTGTGACACTAGTTATAGATTCCGATGCTTCACTTCAGGTATTCTGTAACCCTTGCGACTTCTTATTGACGATGAATCACAGAAATTGCATCGGAACTAAATAGAAAAGGCACAATGCCGAGTAAAGTACAAGAAGACTGACTCTTCTTACTGACTACGTTTTGAACCATTCCTGTGACACTAGTTATAGATTCCGATGCTTCACTTCAGGTTTACTGTATACCTTGGACCTTCTTATTGACGATGAAACACAGAAATTGCATCGAAATTAAATAGAAAAGGTACAATAACGACTTAAGTACAAGAAGACTGGCTCTTCTTACTGACTATGTTTTGAACCATTCCTGTGACACTAGTTACAGATTCCAATGCTTCACTTCAGGTTTACTGTATACCTTGGACCTTCTTATTGACGATGATACACAGAAATTACATCGGAATAAAATACAAAAGGCACAATGCCGACTTACGTACAAGAAGACTGACTCTTCCTACTGTCTATGTTTCGTACCATTCCTGTGACTGTAGTATTGGATTCCGATGCTTTACTTCAGGTATACTGTATCCCTCTGACCTTCTCATTGATGATGAGACACAGAAATTGCATCGGAATTAAATACAAAAGACACAATGCCGACTTAAGTACAAGAAGACTGACTCTTCCTACTGTCTACGTTTTGAACCATTCCTGTGACACTAGTTATAGATTCCGATGCTTCACTTCAGGTTTACTGTATCCCTTGGACCTTCTTATTGACGATGAAACACAGAAATTGCATCGAATTTAAATACAAAAGGTACAATAACGACTTAAGAACAAGAAGACTGACTCTTCTTACTGACTATGTTTTGAACCATTCCTGTGACACTAGTTATAGATTCCGATGCTTCACTTGAGGTTTACTGTATCCCTTGGACCTTCTTATTGACGATGAACCACAGAAATTGCATTGGAAATAAATACAAAAAGCACAATGCTGACTTAAGTACCAGAATACTGACTCATCTTACTGTCTATGTTTTGAATCGTCCCTGTGACACTACTTATAGATTCCGATACTTCACTCCAGGTTTACTGTATCCCTTGGTCCTTCTTATTGCCGATGAAACACAGAAATTGCATCAGAAATAAATACAAAGGCACAATGCCGACTTAAGTACAAGAAGACTGATTGTTCCCATTGTCGATGTTTTGAACCATTCCTGTGACACTAGTTACAGATTCCGATGCCTCACTTCAGGTTTACTGTATCCCTTTGACCTTATTGCCGATGAAACACAGAAATTGGAACGGAATTAAATACAAAAGGCACAATGCCGACTTAAGGACAAGAAGACTGACTCTTCTTACTGACTATGTTTTGAACCATTGCTGTGACACTACTTATGGATTCCGATGCTCCACTTCAGGTTTATTGTATCCCTCTGACCTTCTTATTGTCGATGAAACACAGAAATTGCATCGGAAATAAATACAAAAGGCACAATGCCGAATTAAGTACAAGAAGACTAATTCTTCCTGCTGTCTATGTTTTGAACCATTCCTGTGACACTAGTTATAGATTCCGATGCTTCACTTCGGGTTTACTGTATCCCTTTGACCTTTTTGCCGATGAAACACAGAAATTGGAACGGAATTAAATACAAAAGGCACAATGCAGACTTAAGGACAAGAAGACTGACTCCTCTTACTGACTATGTTTTGAACCATTGCTGTGACACTAGTTATGGATTCCGATGCTCCACTTCAGGTAAACTGTTTCCCTTGGACCTTCTTATTGACGTTGAAACATAGAAATTGCATCGGAATTAAATACAAAAGGCACAATGCCGACTTAAGTACAAGAAGACTGACTCTTCTACTGTCTATGCTTTGATCCATTTCTGTGACACTAGTTGTAGTGTCCGATGCTTCACTTCAGGTTTTCGTGTAACCCTTGGGCCTTCTTATTGACGATGAATCACAGAAATTGCATCGGAATTTAATAGAAAAGGCACAATGCCGAGTAAAGTACCAGAAGACTGACTCTTCTTACTGACTATGTTTTGAACCATTCCTGTGACACTAGTTATAGATTCCGATGCTTCAATTCAGGTTTACTGTATCCCATGGACCTTCTTATTTACGATGAAACATAGCAATTGCATCAGAATTAAATACAAAAGGCAAAATGCCGACTTAAGTACACGAAGACTGACTCTTCTTACTGTCTATGTTTTAAACCATTCCTGTGACACTAGTTATAGATTCCGATGCTTCACTCCAGGTTTACTGTATCCCTTGGACCTTCTTATTGACGATGAAACAAAGAAATTGCATCGGAAGTAAATACAAAAGGCACAATGCCGACTTAAGGACAAGAGGACTGACTCTTCTTACTGACTTTGTTTGAACCATTCCTGTGACACTAGTTATAGATTCCGATGCTTCACTTCAGGTTTATTGTATCCCTCTGAACTTCTTATTGACGATGAAACACAGAAAATGCATCGGAATTAAATAGAAATGGCACAGTGCATCAATTGCATCAGAATTAAATACAAATGCAAATTGCCGACTTAAGTACACGAAGACTGACTCTTCTTACTGTCTATGTTTTGAACCATTCCTGTGACGCTAGTTATAGATTCCGATGCTTCACTCCAGGTTTACTGTATCCCTTTCACCTTCTTATTGACAATGAAACACAGAAATTGCATCGGAAGTAAATGAAAATGTCACAATGCCGACTTAAGGACAAGAAGACTGACTCTTCTTACTGACTTTGTTTTGAACCATTCCTGTGACACTAGTTATAGATTCCGATGCTTCACTTCAGGTTTATTGTATCCCTCTGACCTTCTTATTGACGATGAAACACAGAAATTGCTTCGGAATTAAATAGAAAAGGCACAATGACGACTTAAGTACAAGCGGTCTGACTCTTCTTACTCTCTACGTTTTGAACCATTCCTGTGACACTAGTTATAGATTCCGATGCTTCTCTCCAGGTTTACTGGATCCCTTGGAGCTTCTTATTGACGATGAAGCACAGAAATAGCATCGGAATTGCATTGAAAAGGCACAATGAAGACTTAAGTACAAGAAGACTGACTCTTCTTACTGACTATGTTTTGAACCCTTCCTGTGACACTAGTTATAGATTCCGATGCTTCACTTCAGGTTTACTGTATACCTTGGACTTTCTTATTGACGATGAAACACAGAAATTACATCGGAATTAAATAGAAAAGGCACAATGCCGACATACGTACAAGAAGACTGACTCTTCCTACTGTCTATGTTTTGAATCATTCCTGTGACACTAGTATTGGATTCCGATGCTTTACTTCAGGTATACTGTATCCCTCTGACCTTCTCATTGATGATGAAATACAGAAATTGCATCGGAATTAAATACAAAAGACACAATGCCGACTTCAGTACAAGAAGACTGACTCTTCCTACTGTCTATGTTTTGAACCATTCCTGTGAAACTAGCTATGGATTCCGATGCTTCACTTCAGGTTTACTGTATCCCTCTGACCATCTTATTGACGATGAAACACAGAAATTGCATCGAAATTAAATACAAAAGGCACAATGCCGACTTAAGTACAAGAAGACTGACTCTTCTTACTGTCTATGTTTTGAACCATTCCATTGACACTAGTTACAGATTCCGATGCTTCACTCCAGGTTTACTGTATCCCTTGGACGTTGTTATTGACGATGAAACACAGAAATTGCATCAGAATTAAATAGAAAAGGTACAATGCCGACTTAAGTGCAAGAAGACTGACTCTTCTTACTGACTAACTAGTGTCACAGGAATGGTAAAAACATATAGATTCCGATGCTTCACCTCAGGTTTACTGTAAGCCTTGGACCTTCTTATAGATGATGATACACAGAAATTGCATCGGAATTAAATACAAAAGTCTAAATGCCGACTTATGTACACGAAGACTGACTCTTCTTACTGTCTATGTTTGAACCATTCCTGTGACACTAGTTATAGATTCCGATGATACACTCCAGGTTTACTGTATCCCTTGGACCTTCTTATTGACGATGAAACACAGAAATTTAATCGGAATTAAATACAAAAGGCACAACGCCGACTTAAGGACAAGAAGACTGACTCTTCTTACTGACTTTGTTTTGAACCATTCCTGTGACACTAGTTATAGATTCTGATGCTTCACTTCAGGTTTATTGTATCCCTCTGACCTTCTTATTGACGATGAAACACAGAAATTGCATCGGAATTAAATAGAAGAGGCACAATGCCGACTTAAGTACAAGAAGACTGACTCTTCTTACTGTCTATGTTTGAACCATTCCTGTGACACTAGTTATAGATTCCGATGGTTCACTCCAGATTTACTGTATCCATCTGACCTTCATATTGACGATGCAAAACAGAAATTGCATCGGAATTAAATAGAAAAGGCACAAAGTCGACTTAAGTACAAGAAGTCTGACTCTTCTTACTGTCTATGTTTGAACCATTCCTGTGACACTAGTTATAGATTCCGATGCTTCACTCCAGGTTTACTGTATCCCTTGGACCTTCTTATTGACGATGAAAAACAGAAATTGCATCGGAATTAAATACAAAAGGCACAATCCCGACTTAAGTACAAGAAGACTGACTCTTCTTGCTGTCTATGTTTTGAACCACTACTGTGACTCTAGTTATAGATTCCGATGCTTCACTTCAGGTTTACTGTATCCCTTGGACCTTCTTATTGACGATTAAACACAGAAATTGCATCGGAATTAAATACAAAAGGCTCAATGCCGACTTAAGGACAAGAAGACTGACTGTTCTTGCTGACTTTGTTTTGAACCATTCCTGTGACACTAGTTATAAATTCCGATGCTTCACTGCAGGTTTACTGTATCCCTTGGACCGTCTTATTGACGATGAAACATAGAAATTGCATCGGAATTAAATACAAAAGGCACAATGCAGAATTAAGTACAAGAAGACTGACTCTTCCTACTGTCTATGTTTTGAACCATTCCTGTGACATTAGTTTTGGATTCCGATACTTCACATCATTTTTATTGTATCCCACTGACCTTCTTATGGTCGATGAAACACAGAAATTGCATCGGAATTAAATACAAAAGGCACAATGCCGACTTAAGTTTAAGGAGACTAATTCTTCCTACTGTCTATGTTTTGAACCATTCCTGTGATGCTAGTTATAGATTCCGATGCTTCTCTTCAGGTTTTCTGTATCCCTTTGACCTTATTGCCGATGAAACACAGAAATAGGATCGGAATAAATACAAAAGGCACAATGCCGACTTAAGTACAAGAAGACTGACTCTTCCTACTGTCTACGTTTTGAACCATTCCTGTGACACTAGTTATAGATTCCGATGCTTCACTTCAGGTTTACTGTATACCTTGGACCTTCTTATTGACGATGAAACACAGAAATTGCATCGCAATTAAATAGAAAAGGTACAATAACGACTTAAGTACAAGAAGACTGGCTCTTCTTACTGACTATGTTTTGAACCATTCCTGTGACACTAGTTACAGATTCCAATGCTTCATTTCAGGTTTACTGTATACCTAGGACCTTCTTATTGACGATGAAACACAGAAATTACATCGGAATTAAATACAAAAGGCAAAATGCCGACTTACGTACAAGAAGACTGACTCTTCCTACTGTCTATGTTTTGTACCATTCCTGTGACACTAGTATTGGATTCCGATGCTTTACTTCAGGTATACTGTATCCCTCTGACCTTCTCATTGATGATGAGACACAGAAATTGCATCGGAATTAAATACAAAAGACACAATGCCGACTTAAGTACAAGAAGACTGACTCTTCCTACTGTCTACGTTTTGAACCATTCCTGTGACACTAGTTATAGATTCCGATGCTTCACTTCAGGTTTAAGTATCCCTTGGACCTTCTTATTGACGATGAAACACAGAAATTGCATCGAAATTAAATACAAAAGGTACAATAACGACTTAAGAACAAGAAGACTGACTCTTCTTACTGACTATGTTTTGAACCATTCCTGTGACACTAGTTATAGATTCCGATGCTTCACTTTAGGTTTATTGTATCCTTTTGACCTTCTTATTGACGAAGAAACACAGAAATTGCATCGGAATTAAATAGAAAAGGCACAATGTCGACTTAAGTACAAGAAGACCGACTCTTCTTACTGTCTATGATTTGAACCATTCCTGTGACACTACTTATAGATTCCGATGCATCACTCCAGGTTTACTGTATCCCTTGGACCTTCTTTTTGACGATGAAACACAGAAATTGCATCGGAATTAAATAGAAAAGGTACAATGCCGACTTAAGTACAAGAAGACTGACTCTTCTTACTGACTATGTTTTGAACCATTCCTGTGACACTAGTTATAGATTCCGATGCTTCACTTCAGGTTTACTGTATGCCTTGGACCTTCTTATTGACGATGAAACACGTAAATTGCATCGGAATAAAATACAACATGCACAAAGCAGACATAAGTACAGAAGACTGACTCTTCCTACTGTCTATGTTTTGAACCATTCCTGTGACACTAGTTATAGATTCCGATGCTTCACTTCAGGTCTACTGTATCCCTTGGACCTTCTTATTGACGATGAAACACAGAAATTGCATCGGAATTACATACAAAAGGCACAATGCCGACTTAAGTACATGAAGACCGACTCTTCCTACTGACTATGATTTGAACCATTCCTGTGACACTAGTTATAAATTCCGATGCTTCACTTCAGGTTTACTGTATCCCTTGGACCTTCTTATTGACGATGAAACATAGAAATTGCATCAGAATTAAATACAAAAGGCACAATGCAGAATTAAGTACAAGAAGACTGACTCTTCCTACTGTCTATGTTTTGAACCATTCCTGTGACATTAGTTTTGGATTCCGATGCTTCACATCATTTTTATTGTATCCCACTGACCTTCTTATGGTCGATGAAACACAGAAATTGCATCGGAATTAAATACAAAAGGCACAATGCCGACTTAAGTTTAAGGAGACTGATTCTTCCTACTGTCTATGTTTTGAACCATTCCTGTGATGCTAGTTATAGATTCCGATGCTTCTCTTCAGGTTTTCTGTATCCCTTTGACCTTATTGCCGATGAAACACAGAAATAGGATCGGAATTAAATACAAAAGGTACAATGCCGACTTAAGGACAAGGAGACTGACTCTTCTTACTGACTATGTTTTGAACCATTCCTGTGACACTAGTTATAAATTCCGATGCTTCACTTCAGGTATACTGTTTCCCGTGGACCTTCTTTTTGACGATGAAACGCAGAAATTGCATCGGAATAAAATACAAAAGGCAAAATGCCGACTTAAGTACAAGAAGACCGACTCCTCTACTGTCTATGTTTTAAACCATTTCTGTGACACTAGTTATAGATTCCGATGCTTCACTTCAGGTATTCTGTAACCCTTGCGACTTCTTATTGACGATGAATCACAGAAATTGCATCGGAATTAAATAGAAAAGGCACAATGCCGAGTAAAGTACAAGAAGACTGACTCTTCTTACTGACTACGTTTTGAACCATTCCTGTGACACTAGTTATAGATTCCGATGCTTCACTTATGGTTTACTGTGTACCTTGGACCTTCTTATTGACGATGAAACACAGATATTACATCGGAATAAAATACAAAAGGCACAATGCCGACTTACGTACAAGAAGACTGACTCTTCCTACTGTCTATGTTTTGTACCATTCCTGTGACTGTAGTATTGGATTCCGATGCTTTACTTCAGGTATACTGTATCCCTCTGACCTTCTCATTGATGATGAGACACAGAAATTGCATCGGAATTAAATACAAAAGACACAATGCCGACTTAAGTACAAGAAGACTGACTCTTCCTACTGTCTACGTTTTGAACCATTCCTGTGACACTAGTTATAGATTCCGATGCTTCACTTCAGGTTTACTGTATCCCTTGGACCTTCTTATTGACGATGAAACACAGAAATTGCATCGAAACTAAATACAAAAGGTACAATAACGACTTAAGAACAAGAAGACTGACTCTTCTTACTGACTATGTTTTGAACCATTCCTGTGACACTAGTTATAGATTCCGATGCTTCACTTGAGGTTTACTGTATCCCTTGGACCTTCTTATTGACGATGAACCACAGAAATTGCATTGGAAATAAATACAAAAAGCACAATGCTGACTTAAGTACAAGAATACTGACTCATCTTACTGTCTATGTTTTGAATCGTCCCTGTGACACTACTTATAGATTCCGATACTTCACTCCAGGTTTACTGTATCCCTTGGTCCTTCTTATTGCCGATGAAACACAGAAATTGCATCAGAAATAAATTCAAAAGGCACAATGCCGACTTAAGTACAAGAAGACTGATTGTTCCCATTGTCGATGTTTTGAACCATTCCTGTGACACTAGTTATAGATTCCGATGCTTCACTTCAGGTTTACTGTATCCCTTTGACCTTATTGCCGATGAAACACAGAAATTGGAACGGAATTAAATACAAAAGGCACAATGCCGACTTAAGGACAAGAAGACTGACTCTTCTTACTGACTATGTTTTGAACCATTGCTGAGACACTACTTATGGATTCCGATGCTCCACTTCAGGTTTATTGTATCCCTCTGACCTTCTTATTGTCGATGAAACACAGAAATTGCATCGGAAATAAATACAAAAGGCACAATGCCGAATTAAGTACAAGAAGACTGATTCTTCCTGCTGTCTATGTTTTGAACCATTCCTGTGGCACTAGTTATAGATTCCGATGCTTCACTTCGGGTTTACTGTATCCCTTTGACCTTTTTGCCGATGAAACACAGAAATTGGAACGGAATTAAATACAAAAGGCACAATGCAGACTTAAGGACAAGAAGACTGACTCCTCTTACTGACTATGTTTTGAACCATTGCTGTGACACTAGTTATGGATTCCGATGCTCCACTTCAGGTATACTGTTTCCCTTGGACCTTCTTATTGACGTTGAAACATAGAAATTGCGTCGGAATTAAATGCAAAAGGCACAATGCCGACTTAAGTACAAGAAGACTGACTCTTCTACTGTCTATGTTTTGAACCATTTCTGTGACACTAGTTATAGTGTCCGATGCTTCACTTCAGGTTTTCGTGTAACCCTTGGGACTTCTTATTGACGATGAATCACAGAAATTGCATCGGAATTTAATAGAAAAGGCACAATGCCAAGTAAAGTACCAGAAGACTGACTCTTCTTACTGACTATGTTTTGAACCATTCCTGTGACACTAGTTATAGATTCCGATGCTTCACTTCAGGTTTACTGTATCCCATGGACCTTCTTATTTACGATGAAACATAGCAATTGCATCAGAATTAAATACAAAAGGCAAAATGAGGACTTAAGTACACGAAGACTGACTCTTCTTACTGTCTATGTTTTAAACCATTCCTGTGACACTAGTTATAGATTCCGATGCTTCACTCCAGGTTTACTGTATCCCTTGGACCTTCTTATTGACGATGAAACAAAGAAATTGCATCGGAAGTAAATACAAAAGGCACAATGCCGACTTAAGGACAAGAAGACTGACTCTTCTTACTGACTTTGTTTGAACCATTCCTGTGACACTAGTTATAGATTCCGATGCTTCACTTCAGGTTTATTGTATCCCTCTGAACTTCTTATTGACGATGAAACACAGAAAATGCATCGGAATTTAATAGAAATGGCACAGTGCATCAATTGCATCAGAATTAAATACAAATGCAAATTGCCGACTTAAGTACACGAAGACTGACTCTTCTTACTGTCTATGTTTTGAACCATTCCTGTGACGCTAGTTATAGATTCCGATGCTTCACTCCAGGTTTACTGTATCCCTTGGACCTTCTTATTGACAATGAAAGACAGAAATTGCATCGGAAGTAAATGAAAATGTCACAATGCCGACTTAAGGACAAGAAGACTGACTCTTCTTACTGACTTTGTTTTGAACCATTCCTGTGACACTAGTTATAGATTCCGATGCTTCACTTCAGGTTTATTGTATCCCTCTGACCTTCTTATTGACGATGAAACACAGAAATTGCTTCGGAATTAAATAGAAAAGGCACAATGACGACTTAAGTACAAGAGGTCTGACTCTTCTTACTCTCTACGTTTTGAACCATTCCTGTGACACTAGTTATAGATTCCGATGCTTCTCTCCAGGTTTACTGGATCCCTTGGAGCTTCTTATTGACGATGAAGCACAGAAATAGCATCGGAATTGCATTGAAAAAGGACAATGAAGACTTAAGTACAAGAAGACTGACTCTTCTTACTGACTATGTTTTGAACCATTCCTGTGACACTAGTTATAGATTCCGATGCTTCACTTCAGGTTTACTGTATGCCTTGGACCTTCTTATTGACGATGAAACACGTAAATTGCATCGGAATAAAATACAACATGCACAAAGCAGACATAAGTACAGAAGACTGACTCTTCCTACTGTCTATGTTTTGAACCATTCCTGTGACACTAGTTATAGATTCCGATGCTTCACTTCAGGTCTACTGTATCCCTTGGACCTTCTTATTGACGATGAAACACAGAAATTGCATCGGAATTACATACAAAAGGCACAATGCCGACTTAAGTACATGAAGACCGACTCTTCCTACTGACTATGATTTGAACCATTCCTGTGACACTAGTTATAAATTCCGATGCTTCACTTCAGGTTTACTGTATCCCTTGGACCTTCTTATTGACGATGAAACATAGAAATTGCATCAGAATTAAATACAAAAGGCACAATGCAGAATTAAGTACAAGAAGACTGACTCTTCCTACTGTCTATGTTTTGAACCATTCCTGTGACATTAGTTTTGGATTCCGATGCTTCACATCATTTTTATTGTATCCCACTGACCTTCTTATGGTCGATGAAACACAGAAATTGCATCGGAATTAAATACAAAAGGCACAATGCTGACTTAAGTTTAAGGAGACTGATTCTTCCTACTGTCTATGTTTTGAACCATTCCTGTGATGCTAGTTATAGATTCCGATGCTTCTCTTCAGGTTTTCTGTATCCCTTTGACCTTATTGCCGATGAAACACAGAAATAGGATCGGAATTAAATACAAAAGGCACAATGCCGACTTAAGGACAAGGAGACTGACTCTTCTTACTGACTATGTTTTGAACCATTCCTGTGACACTAGTTATAAATTCCGATGCTTCACTTCAGGTATACTGTTTCCCGTGGACCTTCTTTTTGACGATGAAACGCAGAAATTGCATCGGAATAAAATACAAAAGGCAAAATGCCGACTTAAGTACAAGAAGACCGACTCCTCTACTGTCTATGTTTTAAACCATTTCTGTGACACTAGTTATAGATTCCGATGCTTCACTTCAGGTATTCTGTAACCCTTGCGACTTCTTATTGACGATGAATCACAGAAATTGCATCGGAATTAAATAGAAAAGGCACAATGCCGAGTAAAGTACAAGAAGACTGACTCTTCTTACTGACTACGTTTTGAACCATTCCTGTGACACTAGTTATAGATTCCGATGCTTCACTTATGGTTTACTGTATACCTTGGACCTTCTTATTGACGATGAAACACAGAAATTACATCGGAATAAAATACAAAAGGCACAATGCCGACTTACGTACAAGAAGACTGACTCTTCCTACTGTCTATGTTTTGTACCATTCCTGTGACTGTAGTATTGGATTCCGATGCTTTACTTCAGGTATACTGTATCCCTCTGACCTTCTCATTGATGATGAGACACAGAAATTGCATCGGAATTAAATACAAAAGACACAATGCCGACTTAAGTACAAGAAGACTGACTCTTCCTACTGTCTACGTTTTGAACCATTCCTGTGACACTAGTTATAGATTCCGATGCTTCACATCAGGTTTACTGTATCCCTTGGACCTTCTTATTGACGATGAAACACAGAAATTGCATCGAAATTAAATACAAAAGGTACAATAACGACTTAAGAACAAGAAGACTGACTCTTCTTACTGACTATGTTTTGAACCATTCCTGTGACACTAGTTATAGATTCCGATGCTTCACTTGAGGTTTACTGTATCCCTTGGACCTTCTTATTGACGATGAACCACAGAAATTGCATTGGAAATAAATACAAAAAGCACAATGCTGACTTAAGTACAAGAATACTGACTCATCTTACTGTCTATGTTTTGAATCGTCCCTGTGACACTACTTATAGATTCCGATACTTCACTCCAGGTTTACTGTATCCCTTGGTCCTTCTTATTGCCGATGAAACACAGAAATTGCATCAGAAATAAATTCAAAAGGCACAATGCCGACTTAAGTACAAGAAGACTGATTGTTCCCATTGTCGATGTTTTGAACCATTCCTGTGACACTAGTTATAGATTCCGATGCTTCACTTCAGGTTTACTGTATCCCTTTGACCTTATTGCCGATGAAACACAGAAATTGGAACGGAATTAAATACAAAAGGCACAATGCCGACTTAAGGACAAGAAGACTGACTCTTCTTACTGACTATGTTTTGAACCATTGCTGAGACACTACTTATGGATTCCGATGCTCCACTTCAGGTTTATTGTATCCCTCTGACCTTCTTATTGTCGATGAAACACAGAAATTGCATCGGAAATAAATACAAAAGGCACAATGCCGAATTAAGTACAAGAAGACTGATTCTTCCTGCTGTCTATGTTTTGAACCATTCCTGTGGCACTAGTTATAGATTCCGATGCTTCACTTCGGGTTTACTGTATCCCTTTGACCTTTTTGCCGATGAAACACAGAAATTGGAACGGAATTAAATACAAAAGGCACAATGCAGACTTAAGGACAAGAAGACTGACTCCTCTTACTGACTATGTTTTGAACCATTGCTGTGACACTAGTTATGGATTCCGATGCTCCACTTCAGGTATACTGTTTCCCTTGGACCTTCTTATTGACGTTGAAACATAGAAATTGCGTCGGAATTAAATGCAAAAGGCACAATGCCGACTTAAGTACAAGAAGACTGACTCTTCTACTGTCTATGTTTTGAACCATTTCTGTGACACTAGTTATAGTGTCCGATGCTTCACTTCAGGTTTTCGTGTAACCCTTGGGCCTTCTTATTGACGATGAATCACAGAAATTGCATCGGAATTTAATAGAAAAGGCACAATGCCGAGTAAAGTACCAGAAGACTGACTCTTCTTACTGACTATGTTTTGAACCATTCCTGTGACACTAGTTATAGATTCCGATGCTTCACTTCAGGTTTACTGTATCCCATGGACCTTCTTATTTACGATGAAACATAGCAATTGCATCAGAATTAAATACAAAAGGCAAAATGAGGACTTAAGTACACGAAGACTGACTCTTCTTACTGTCTATGTTTTAAACCATTCCTGTGACACTAGTTATAGATTCCGATGCTTCACTCCAGGTTTACTGTATCCCTTGGACCTTCTTATTGACGATGAAACAAAGAAATTGCATCGGAAGTAAATACAAAAGGCACAATGCCGACTTAAGGACAAGAAGACTGACTCTTCTTACTGACTTTGTTTGAACCATTCCTGTGACACTAGTTATAGATTCCGATGCTTCACTTCAGGTTTATTGTATCCCTCTGAACTTCTTATTGACGATGAAACACAGAAAATGCATCGGAATTTAATAGAAATGGCACAGTGCATCAATTGCATCAGAATTAAATACAAATGCAAATTGCCGACTTAAGTACACGAAGACTGACTCTTCTTACTGTCTATGTTTTGAACCATTCCTGTGACGCTAGTTATAGATTCCGATGCTTCACTCCAGGTTTACTGTATCCCTTGGACCTTCTTATTGACAATGAAAGACAGAAATTGCATCGGAAGTAAATGAAAATGTCACAATGCCGACTTAAGGACAAGAAGACTGACTCTTCTTACTGACTTTGTTTTGAACCATTCCTGTGACACTAGTTATAGATTCCGATGCTTCACTTCAGGTTTATTGTATCCCTCTGACCTTCTTATTGACGATGAAACACAGAAATTGCTTCGGAATTAAATAGAAAAGGCACAATGACGACTTAAGTACAAGAGGTCTGACTCTTCTTACTCTCTACGTTTTGAACCATTCCTGTGACACTAGTTATAGATTCCGATGCTTCTCTCCAGGTTTACTGGATCCCTTGGAGCTTCTTATTGACGATGAAGCACAGAAATAGCATCGGAATTGCATTGAAAAGGGACAATGAAGACTTAAGTACAAGAAGACTGACTCTTCTTACTGACTATGTTTTGAACCATTCCTGTGACACTAGTTATAGATTCCGATGCTTCACTTCAGGTTTACTGTATACCTTGGACTCTCTTATTGACGATGAAACACAGAAATTACATCGGAATTAAATAGAAAATGCACAATGCCGACATACGTACAAGAAGACTGACTCTTCCTACTGTCTATGTTTTGAATCATTCCTGTGACACTAGTATTGGATACCGATGCTTTACTTCAGGTATACTGTATCCCTCTGACCTTCTCATTGATGATGAAACACAGAAATTGCATCGGAATTAAATACAAAAGACACAATGCCGACTTAAGTACAAGAAGACTGACTCTTCCTACTGTCTATGTTTTGAACCATTCCTGTGAAACTAGCTATGGATTCCGATGCTTCACTTCAGGTTTACTGTATCCCTCTGACCTTCTTATTGACGATGAAACACAGAAATTGCATCGAAATTAAATACAAAAGGCACAATGCCGACTTAAGTACAAGAAGACTGACTCTTCTTACTGTCTATGTTTTGAACCATTCCATTGACACTAGTTACAGATTCCGATGCTTCACTCCAGGTTTACTGTATCCCTTGGACCTAATTATTGACGATGAAACACAGAAATTGCATCAGAATTAAATAGAAAAGGTACAATGCCGACTTAAGTGCAAGAAGACTGACTCTTCTTACTGACTAACTAGTGTCACAGGAATGGTCAAAACATATAGATTCCGATGCTTCACCTCAGGTTTACTGTAAGCCTTGGACCTTCTTATAGATGATGAAACATAGAAATTGCATCGGAATTAAATACAAAAGTCTAAATGCCGACTTATGTACACGAAGACTGACTCTTCTTACTGTCAATGTTTGAACCATTCCTGTGACACTAGTTATAGATTCCGATGATACACTCCAGGTTTACTGTATCCCTTGGACCTTCTTATTGACGATGAAACACAGAAATTTAATCGGAATTAAATACAAAAGGCACAACGCCGACTTAAGAAGAAGAAGACTGACTCTTCTTACTGACTTTGTTTTGAACCATTCCTGTGACACTAGTTATAGATTCTGATGCTTCACTTCAGGTTTATTGTATCCCTCTGACCTTCTTATTGACGATGAAACACAGAAACAGCATCGGAATTAAATAGAAAAGGCACAATGCCGACTTAAGTACAAGAAGACTGACTCTTCTTACTGTCTATGTTTGAACCATTCCTGTGACACTAGTTATAGATTCCGATGCTTCACTCCAGATTTTCTGTATCCATCTGACCTTCTTATTGACGATGCAAAACAGAAATTGCATCGGAATTAAATAGAAAAGGCACAAAGTCGACTTAAGTACAAGAAGTCTGACTCTACTTACTGTCTATGTTTGAACCATTCCTGTGACACTAGTTATAGATTCCGATGCTTCACTTCAGGTTTACTGTATCCCTTGGACCTACTTATTGACGATTAAACACAGAAATTGCATCGGAATTAAATACAAAAGGCACAATGCCGACTTAAGGACAAGGAGACTGACTCTGCTTACTGACTATGTTTTGAACCATTCCTGTGACACTAGTTATAAATTCCGATGCTTCACTTCAGGTATACTGTTTCCCGTGGACCTTCTTTTTGACGATGAAACGCAGAAATTGCATCGGAATTAAATACAAAAGGCAAAATGCCGACTTAAGTACAAGAAGACCGACTCTCCTACTGTCTATGTTTTGAACCATTTCTGTGACACTAGTTATAGATTCCGATGCTTCACTTCAGGTTTTCTGTAACCCTTGCGACTTCTTATTGACGATGAATCACAGAAATTGCATCGGAATGAAATAGAAAAGGCACAATGCCGAGTATAGTACAAGAAGACTGACTCTTCCTACTGTCTATGTTTTGTACCATTCCTGTGACACTAGTATTGGATTCCGATGCTTTACTTCAGGTATACTGTATCCCTCTGACCTTCTCATTGATGATGAGACACAGAAATTGCATCGGAATTAAATACAAAAGACACAATGCCGACTTAAGTACAAGAAGACTGACTCTTCCTACTGTCTACGTTTTGAACCATTCCTGTGACACTAGTTATAGATTCCGATGCTTCACTTCAGGTGTAAGTATCCCTTGGACCTTCTTTTTGACGATGAAACGCAGAAATTGCATCGGAATTAAATACAAAAGGCAAAATGCCGACTTAAGTACAAGAAGACCGACTCTTCTACTGTCTATGTTTTGAACCATTTCTGTGACACTAGTTATAGATTCCGATGCTTCACTTCAGGTTTTCTGTAACCCTTGCGACTTCTTATTGACGATGAATCACAGAAATTGCATCGGAATTAAATAGAAAAGGCACAATGCCGAGTAAAGTACAAGAAGACTGACTCTTCTTACTGACTACGCTTTGAACCATTCCTGTGACACTAGTTATAGATTCCGATGCTTCACTTCAGGTTTACTGTATACCTTGGACCTTCTTATTGACGATGAAACACAGAAATTGCATCGAAATTAAATAGAAAAGGTACGATAACGACTTAAGTACAAGAAGACTGGCTCTTCTTACTGACTATGTTTTGAACCATTCCTGTGACACTAGTTACAGATTCCAATGCTTCACTTCAGGTTTACTGTATCCCTTGGACCTTCTTATTGACGATGAAACAAAGAAATTGCATCGGAAGTAAATACAAAAGGCACAATGCCGACTTAAGGACAAGAAGACTGACTCTTCTTACTGACTTTGTTTGAACCATTCCTGTGACACTAGTTATAGATTCCGATGCTTCACTTCAGGTTTATTGTATCCCTCTGAACTTCGTATTGACGATGAAACACAGAAAATGCATCGGAATTTAATAGAAATGGCACAGTGCATCAATTGCATCAGAATTAAATACAAATGCAAATTGCCGACTTCAGTACACGAAGACTGACTCTTCTTACTGTCTATGTTTTGAACCATTCCTGTGACGCTAGTTATAGATTCCGATGCTTCACTCCAGGTTTACTGTATCCCTTGGACCTTCTTATTGACAATGAAACACAGAAATTGCATCGGAAGTAAATGAAAATGTCACAATGCCGACTTAAGGACAAGAAGACTGACTCTTCTTACTGACTTTGTTTTGAACCATTCCTGTGACACTAGTTATAGATTCCGATGCTTCACTTCAGGTTTATTGTATCCCTCTGACCTTCTTATTGACGATGAAACACAGAAATTGCTTCGGAATTAAATAGAAAAGGCACAATGACGACTTAAGTACAAGAGGTCTGACTCTTCTTACTCTCTACGTTTTGAACCATTCCTGTGACACTAGTTATAGATTCCGATGCTTCTCTCCAGGTTTACTGGATCCCTTGGAGCTTCTTATTGACGATGAAGCACAGAAATAGCATCGGAATTGCATTGAAAAGGCACAATGAAGACTTAAGTACAAGAAGACTGACTCTTCTTACTGACTATGTTTTGAACCATTCCTGTGACACTAGTTATAGATTCCGATGCTTCACTTCAGGTTTATTGTATCCCTCTGACCTTCTTATTGACGATGAAACACAGAAATTACATCGGAATTAAATAGAAAAGGCACGATGCCGACATACGTACAAGATGACTGACTCTTCCTACTGTCTATGTTTTGAATCATTCCTGTGACACTAGTATTGGATTCCGATGCTTTACTTCAGGTATACTGTATCCCTCTGACCTTCTCATTGATGATGAAACACAGAAATTGCATCGGAATTAAATACAAAAGACACAATGCCGACTTAAGTACAAGAAGACTGACTCTTCCTACTGTCTATGTTTTGAACCATTCCTGTGAAACTAGCTATGGATTCCGATGCTTCACTTCAGGTTTACTGTATCCCTCTGACCTTCTTATTGACGATGAAACACAGAAATTGCATCGAAATTAAATACAAAAGGCACAATGCCGACTTAAGTACAAGAAGACTGACTCTTCTTACTGTCTATGTTTTGAACCATTCCATTGACACTAGTTACAGATTCCGATGCTTCACTCCAGGTTTACTGTATCCCTTGGACCTTGTTATTGACGATGAAACACAGAAATTGCATCAGAATTAAATAGAAAAGGTACAATGCCGACTTAAGTGCAAGAAGACTGACTCTTCTTACTGACTAACTAGTGTCACAGGAATGGTCAAAACATATAGATTCCGATGCTTCACCTCAGGTTTACTGTAAGCCTTGGACCTTCTTATAGATGATGAAACACAGAAATTGCATCGGAATTAAATACAAAAGTCTAAATGTCGACTTATGTACACGAAGACTGACTCTTCTTACTGTCTATGTTTGAACCATTCCTGTGACACTAGTTATAGATTCCGATGATACACTCCAGGTTTACTGTATCCCTTGGACCTTCTTATTGACGATGAAACACAGAAATTTAATCGGAATTAAATACAAAAGGCACAACGCCGACTTAAGAACAAGAAGACTGACTCTTCTTACTGATTTTGTTTTGAACCATTCCTGTGACACTAGTTATAGATTCTGATGCTTCACTTCAGGTTTATTGTATCCCTCTGACCTTCTTATTGACGATGAAACACAGAAATTGCATCGGAATTAAATAGAAAAGGCACAATGCCGACTTAAGTACAAGAAGACTGACTCTTCTTACTGTCTATGTTTGAACCATTCCTGTGACACTAGTTATAGATTCCGATGCTTCACTCCAGATTTACTGTATCCATCTGACCTTCTTATTGACGATGCAAAACAGAAATTGCATCGGAATTAAATAGAAAAGGCACAAAGTCGACTTAAGTACAAGAAGTCTGACTCTTCTTACTGTCTATGTTTGAACCATTCCTGTGACACTAGTTATAGATTCCGATGCTTCACTCCAGGTTTACTGTATCCCTTGGACCTTCTTATTGACGATGAAAAACAGAAATTGCATCGGAATTAAATACAAAAGGCACAATCCCGACTTAAGTACAAGAAGACTGACTCTTCTTGCTGTCTATGTTTTGAACCACTACTGTGACTCTAGTTATAGATTCCGATGCTTCACTTCAGGTTTACTGTATCCCTTGGACCTTCTTATTGACGATTAAACACAGAAATTGCATCGGAATTAAATACAAAAGGCACAATGCCGACTTAAGGACAAGGAGACTGACTCTTCTTACTGACTATGTTTTGAACCATTCCTGTGACACTAGTTATAAATTCCGATGCTTCACTTCAGGTATACTGTTTCCCGTGGACCTTCTTTTTGACGATGAAACGCAGAAATTGCATCGGAATTAAATACAAAAGGCAAAATGCCGACATAAGTACAAGAAGACCGACTCTTCTACTGTCTATGTTTTGAACCATTTCTGTGACACTAGTTATAGATTCCGATGCTTCACTTCAGGTTTTCTGTAACCCTTGCGACTTCTTATTGACGATGAATCACAGAAATTGCATCGGAATGAAATAGAAAAGGCACAATGCCGAGTAAAGTACAAGAAGACTGACTCTTCTTACTGACTAAGCTTTGAACCATTCCTGTGACACTAGTTATAGATTCCGATGCTTCACTTCAGGTTTACTGTATACCTTGGACCTTCTTATTGACGATGAAACACAGAAATTGCATCGAAATTAAATAGAAAAGGTACAATAACGGCTTAAGTACAAGAAGACTGGCTCTTCTTACTGACTATGTTTTGAACCATTCCTGTGACACTAGTTACAGATTCCAATGCTTCACTTCAGGTTTACTGTATACCTTGGACCTTCTTATTGACGATGAAACACAGAAATTACATCGGAATTAAATACAAAAGGCAAAATGCCGACTTACGTACAAGAAGACTGACTCTTCCTACTGTCTATGTTTTGTACCATTCCTGTGACACTAGTATTGGATTCCGATGCTTTACTTCAGGTATACTGTATCCCTCTGACCTTCTCATTGATGATGAGACACAGAAATTGCATCGGAATTAAATACAAAAGACACAATGCCGACTTAAGTACAAGAACACTGACTCTTCCTACTGTCTACGTTTTGAACCATTCCTGTGACACTAGTTATAGATTCCGATGCTTCACTTCAGGTTTAAGTATCCCTTGGACCTTCTTTTTGACGATGAAACGCAGAAATTGCATCGGAATTAAATACAAATGGCAAAATGCCGACTTAAGTACAAGAAGACCGACTCTTCTACTGTCTATGTTTTGAACCATTTCTGTGACACTAGTTATAGATTCCGATGCTTCACTTCAGGTTTTCTGTAACCCTTGCGACTTCTTATTGACGATGAATCACAGAAATTGCATCGGAATTAAATAGAAAAGGCACAATGCCGAGTAAAGTACAAGAAGACTGACTCTTCTTACTGACTACGCTTTGAACCATTCCTGTGACACCAGTTATAGATTCCGATGCTTCACTTCAGGTTTACTGTATACCTTGGACCTTCTTATTGACGATGAAACACAGAAATTGCATCGAAATTAAATAGAAAAGGTACAATAACGACTTAAGTACAAGAAGACTGGCTCTTCTTACTGACTATGATTTGAACCATTCCTGTGACACTAGTTACAGATTCCAATGCTTCACTTCAGGTTTACTGTATACCTTGGACCTTCTTATTGACGATGAAACACAGAAATTACATCGGAATTAAATACAAAAGGCAAAATGCCGACTTACGTACAAGAAGACTGACTCTTCCTACTGTCTATGTTTTGTACCATTCCTGTGACACTAGTATTGGATTCCGATGCTTTACTTCAGGTATACTGTATCCCTCTGACCTTCTCATTGATGATGAGACACAGAAATTGCATCGGAATTAAATACAAAAGACACAATGCCGACTTAAGTACAAGAAGACTGACTCTTCCTACTGTTTACGTTTTGAACCATTCCTGTGACACTAGTTATAGATTCCGATGCTTCACTTCAGGTTTAAGTATCCCTTGGACCTTCTTATTGACGATGAAACACAGAAATTGCATCGAAATTAAATACAAAAGGTACAATAACGACTTAAGAACAAGAAGACTGAATCTTCTTACTGACTATGTTTTGAACCATTCCTGTGACACTAGTTATAGATTCCGATGCTTCACTTCAGGTTTATTGTATCCTTTTGACCTTCTTATTGACGAAGAAACACAGAAATTGCATCGGAATTAAATAGAAAAGGCACAATGTCGACTTAAGTACAAGAAGACCGACTCTTCTTACTGTCTATGATTTGAACCATTCCTGTGAAACTACTTATAGATTCCGATGCATCACTCCAGGTTTACTGTATCCCTTGGACCTTCTTTTTGACGATGAAACACAGAAATTGCATCGGAATTAAATAGAAAAGGTACAATGCCGACTTAAGTACAAGAAGACTGACTCTTCTTACTGACTATGTTTAGAACCATTCCTGTGACACTAGTTATAGATTCCGATGCTTCACTTCAGGTTTACTGTATGCCTTGGACCTTCTTATTGACGATGAAACACGTAAATTGCATCGGAATAAAATACAACATGCACAATGCAGACATAAGTACAGAAGACTGACTCTTCCTACTGTCTATGTTTTGAACCATTCCTGTGACACTAGTTATAGATTCCGATGCTTCACTTCAGGTCTACTGTATCCCTTGGACCTTCTTATTGGCGATGAAACACAGAAATTGCATCGGAATTACATACAAAAGGCACAATGCCGACTTAAGTACATGAAGACCGACTCTTCCTACTGACTATGATTTGAACCATTCCTGTGACACTAGTTATAGATTCCGAGCTTCACTTGAGGTTTACTGTATCCCTTGGACCTTCTTATTGACGATGAAACTCAGAAATTGCATCGGACATAAATACAAATAGCACAATGCCGACTTAAGTACAAGAATACTGACACATCTTACTGTCTATGGTTTGAACCGACCCTGTGGCACTACTTATAGATTCCGATGCATCACTCCAGGTTTACTGTATCCCTTGGACCTTCTTATTGACGATGAAACACAGAATTTGCATCAGAATTAAATACAAAAGGCAAAATGCCGACTTAAGTACACGAAGACTGACTCTTCTTACTGTCTATGTTTTGAACCATTCCTGTGACATAGTTATAGATTCCGATGCTTCACTCCAAGTCTACTGTATCCCTTGGACCTTCTTATTGACGATGAAACACAGAAATAGCGTCGGAATTACATTGAAAAGGCACAATGAAGACTTAAGTACAAGAAGACTGACTCTTCTTACTGACTATGTTTAAACCATTCCTGTGAAACTAGTTATAGATACCGATGCTTCACTTCAGGTTTACTGTATACCTTGGACCTTCTTATTGACGATGAAACACAGAAATTGCATCGGAAATAAATACAAAATGCTCAATGCCGACTTACGTACAAGAAGACTGACTCTTCCTACTGTCTATGTTTTGAACCATTCCTGTGACACTAGTTTTGGATTCCGATGCTTCACTTCAGGTTTACTGTATCCCTCTGACCTTCTTATTGATGGTGAAACACAAAATTGCATCGGAATTAAATACAAAAGACACAATGCCGAATTAAGTACAAGAAGACTGACTCTTCCTACTGTCTATGTTTTGAACCATTCCTGTGACACTAGCTATAGATTCCGATGCTTCACTTCAGGTTTATTGTATCCCTCTGACCTTCTTAATGACGATGAAACACAGAAATTGCATCGAAATTAAATACAAAAGGCACAATGCCGACTTAAGTACAAGAAGACTGACTCTTTTTACTGTCTATGTATTGAACCATTCCATTGACACTAGTTATAGATTCCGATGCTTCACCTCAGGTTTACTGTAAGCCTTGGACCTTCTTATAGATGATGAAACACAGAAATTGCATCGGAATTAAATACAAAAGTCTAAATGCCGACTTATGTACACGAAGACTGACTCTTCTTACTGTCTATGTTTGAACCATTCCTGTGACACTAGTTATAGATTCCGATGATACACTCCAGGTTTACTGTATCCCTTGGACCTTCTTATTGACGATGAAACACAGAAATTTAATCGGAATTAAATACAAAAGGCACAACGCCGACTTAAGAACAAGAAGACTGACTCTTCTTACTGATTTTGTTTTGAACCATTCCTGTGACACTAGTTATAGATTCTGATGCTTCACTTCAGGTTTATTGTATCCCTCTGACCTTCTTATTGACGATGAAACACAGAAATTGCATCGGAATTAAATAGAAAAGGCACAATGCCGACTTAAGTACAAGAAGACTGACTCTTCTTACTGTCTATGTTTGAACCATTCCTGTGACACTAGTTATAGATTCCGATGCTTCACTCCAGATTTACTGTATCCATCTGACCTTCTTATTGACGATGCAAATCAGAAATTGCATCGGAATTAAATAGAAAAGGCACAAAGTCGACTTAAGTACAAGAAGTCTGACTCTTCTTACTGTCTATGTTTGAACCATTCCTGTGACACTAGTTATAGATTCCGATGCTTCACTCCAGGTTTACTGTATCCCTTGGACCTTCTTATTGACGATGAAAAACAGAAATTGCATCGGAATTAAATACAAAAGGCACAATCCCGACTTAAGTACAAGAAGACTGACTCTTCTTGCTGTCTATGTTTTGAACCACTACTGTGACTCTAGTTATAGATTCCGATGCTTCACTTCAGGTTTACTGTATCCCTTGGACCTTCTTATTGACGATTAAACACAGAAATTGCATCGGAATTAAATACAAAAGGCACAATGCCGACTTAAGGACAAGGAGACTGACTCTTCTTACTGACTATGTTTTGAACCATTCCTGTGACACTAGTTATAAATTCCGATGCTTCACTTCAGGTATACTGTTTCCCGTGGACCTTCTTTTTGACGATGAAACGCAGAAATTGCATCGGAATTAAATACAAAAGGCAAAATGCCGACATAAGTACAAGAAGACCGACTCTTCTACTGTCTATGTTTTGAACCATTTCTGTGACACTAGTTATAGATTCCGATGCTTCACTTCAGGTTTTCTGTAACCCTTGCGACTTCTTATTGACGATGAATCACAGAAATTGCATCGGAATGAAATAGAAAAGGCACAATGCCGAGTAAAGTACAAGAAGACTGACTCTTCTTACTGACTAAGCTTTGAACCATTCCTGTGACACTAGTTATAGATTCCGATGCTTCACTTCAGGTTTACTGTATACCTTGGACCTTCTTATTGACGATGAAACACAGAAATTGCATCGAAATTAAATAGAAAAGGTACAATAACGGCTTAAGTACAAGAAGACTGGCTCTTCTTACTGACTATGTTTTGAACCATTCCTGTGACACTAGTTACAGATTCCAATGCTTCACTTCAGGTTTACTGTATACCTTGGACCTTCTTATTGACGATGAAACACAGAAATTACATCGGAATTAAATACAAAAGGCAAAATGCCGACTTACGTACAAGAAGACTGACTCTTCCTACTGTCTATGTTTTGTACCATTCCTGTGACACTAGTATTGGATTCCGATGCTTTACTTCAGGTATACTGTATCCCTCTGACCTTCTCATTGATGATGAGACACAGAAATTGCATCGGAATTAAATACAAAAGACACAATGCCGACTTAAGTACAAGAAGACTGACTCTTCCTACTGTCTACGTTTTGAACCATTCCTGTGACACTAGTTATAGATTCCGATGCTTCACTTCAGGTTTAAGTATCCCTTGGACCTTCTTTTTGACGATGAAACGCAGAAATTGCATCGGAATTAAATACAAATGGCAAAATGCCGACTTAAGTACAAGAAGACCGACTCTTCTACTGTCTATGTTTTGAACCATTTCTGTGACACTAGTTATAGATTCCGATGCTTCACTTCAGGTTTTCTGTAACCCTTGCGACTTCTTATTGACGATGAATCACAGAAATTGCATCGGAATTAAATAGAAAAGGCACAATGCCGAGTAAAGTACAAGAAGACTGACTCTTCTTACTGACTACGCTTTGAACCATTCCTGTGACACCAGTTATAGATTCCGATGCTTCACTTCAGGTTTACTGTATACCTTGGACCTTCTTATTGACGATGAAACACAGAAATTGCATCGAAATTAAATAGAAAAGGTACAATAACGACTTAGGTACAAGAAGACTGGCTCTTCTTACTGACTATGATTTGAACCATTCCTGTGACACTAGTTACAGATTCCAATGCTTCACTTCAGGTTTACTGTATACCTTGGACCTTCTTATTGACGATGAAACACAGAAATTACATCGGAATTAAATACAAAAGGCAAAATGCCGACTTACGTACAAGAAGACTGACTCTTCCTACTGTCTATGTTTTGTACCATTCCTGTGACACTAGTATTGGATTCCGATGCTTTACTTCAGGTATACTGTATCCCTCTGACCTTCTCATTGATGATGAGACACAGAAATTGCATCGGAATTAAATACAAAAGACACAATGCCGACTTAAGTACAAGAAGACTGACTCTTCCTACTGTTTACGTTTTGAACCATTCCTGTGACACTAGTTATAGATTCCGATGCTTCACTTCAGGTTTAAGTATCCCTTGGACCTTCTTATTGACGATGAAACACAGAAATTGCATCGAAATTAAATACAAAATGTACAATAACGACTTAAGAACAAGAAGACTGAATCTTCTTACTGACTATGTTTTGAACCATTCCTGTGACACTAGTTATAGATTCCGATGTTTCACTTCAGGTTTATTGTATCCTTTTGACCTTCTTATTGACGAAGAAACACAGAAATTGCATCGGAATTAAATAGAAAAGGCACAATGTCGACTTAAGTACAAGAAGACCGACTCTTCTTACTGTCTATGATTTGAACCATTCCTGTGACACTACTTATAGATTCCGATGCATCACTCTAGGTTTACTGTATCCCTTGGACCTTCTTTTTGACGATGAAACACAGAAATTGCATCGGAATTAAATAGAAAAGGTACAATGCCGACTTAAGTACAAGAAGACTGACTCTTCTTACTGACTATGTTTTGAACCATTCCTGTGACACTAGTTATAGATTCCGATGCTTCACTTCAGGTTTACTGTATGCCTTGGACCTTCTTATTGACGATGAAACACGTAAATTGCATCGGAATAAAATACAACATGCACAATGCAGACATAAGTACAGAAGACTGACTCTTCCTACTGTCTATGTTTTGAACCATTCCTGTGACACTAGTTATAGATTCCGATGCTTCACTTCAGGTCTACTGTATCCCTTGGACCTTCTTATTGACGATGAAACACAGAAATTGCATCGGAATTACATACAAAAGGCACAATGCCGACTTAAGTACATGAAGACCGACTCTTCCTACTGACTATGATTTGAACCATTCCCGTGACACTAGTTATTGATTCCGAGCTTCACTTGAGGTTTACTGTATCCCTTGGACCTTCTTATTGACGATGAAACTCAGAAATTGCATCGGACATAAATACAAATAGCACAATGCCGACTTAAGTACAAGAATACTGACACATCTTACTGTCTATGGTTTGAACCGACCCTGTGGCACTACTTATAGATTCCGATGCATCACTCCAGGTTTACTGTATCCCTTGGACCTTCTTATTGACGATGAAACACAGAATTTGCATCAGAATTAAATACAAAAGGCAAAATGCCGACTTAAGTACACGAAGACTGACTCTTCTTACTGTCTATGTTTTGAACCATTCCTGTGACATAGTTATAGATTCCGATGCTTCACTCCAAGTCTACTGTATCCCTTGGACCTTCTTATTGACGATGAAACACAGAAATAGCGTCGGAATTACATTGAAAAGGCACAATGAAGACTTAAGTACAAGAAGACTGACTCTTCTTACTGACTATGTTTAAACCATTCCTGTGAAACTAGTTATAGATACCGATGCTTCACTTCAGGTTTACTGTATACCTTGGACCTTCTTATTGACGATGAAACACAGAAATTGCATCGGAAATAAATACAAAATGCTCAATGCCGACTTACGTACAAGAAGACTGACTCTTCCTACTGTCTATGTTTTGAACCATTCCTGTGACACTAGTTTTGGATTCCGATGCTTCACTTCAGGTTTACTGTATCCCTCTGACCTTCTTATTGATGGTGAAACACAAAATTGCATCGGAATTAAATACAAAAGACACAATGCCGAATTAAGTACAAGAAGACTGACTCTTCCTACTGTCTATGTTTTGAACCATTCCTGTGACACTAGCTATAGATTCCGATGCTTCACTTCAGGTTTACTGTATCCCTCTGACCTTCTTAATGACGATGAAACACAGAAATTGCATCGAAATTAAATACAAAAGGCACAATGCCGACTTAAGTACAAGAAGACTGACTCTTTTTACTGTCTATGTATTGAACCATTCCATTGACACTAGTTATAGATTCCGATGCTTCACCTCAGGTTTACTGTAAACCTTGGACCTTCTTATTGACGATGAAACACAGAAATTGCATCGGAATTAAATACATAAGGCTAAATGCCGACTTATGTACACGAAGACTGACTCTTCTTACTGTCTATGTTTTGAACCATTCCTGTGACACTAGTTATAGATTCCGATGACACACTCCAGGTTTACTGTATCCCTTGGACCTTCTTATTGACTATGAAACACAGAAATTTCATCGGAATTAAATACAAAAGGCACAATGCCGACTTAAGGACAAGAAGACTGACTCTTCTTACTGCCTTTGTTTTGAACCATTCCTGTGACACTAGTTATAGATTCCGATGCTTCACTTCCGGTTTACTGTATCCCTCTGACCTTCTTATGACGACGAAACACAGAAATTGCATCGGAATTAAATACAAAAGGCAAAATGCCGACTTAAGTACATGAAGACTGACTCTTCTTACTGTCTATGTTTGAACCATTCCTGTGACACTAGTTATAGATTCCGATGCTTCACTTCAGGTTTACTGTATCCCTCTGACCTTCGTATTGACGGTGAAGCACAGAAATTGCATCGGAATTCAATACGAAAGGCACAATGCCGAATTAAGTACAAGAAGACTGGGTCTTCTTACTGACTATGCTTTGAACCATTCCTGTGACACTAGTTATAGATTCCGATGCTTCACTTCAGGTTTACTGTATCCCTTGTACCATCTTATTGACGACGAAACACAGAAATTGCATCGGAATTAAACACAAAAGGCACAATGCCGACTTAAGTACATGAAGACCGACTCTTCTTATTGACAATGATTTGAACCATTCCTGTGACACTAGTTATAGATTCCGATGCATCACTTCAGGTTTACTGTTTCCCTTGGACCTTTTTATTGACGATGAAACACAGAAATTGCATCGGAATTAAATACAAAATTCACAAAGCCGACTTAATAACAAGAAGACTGACTCTTCTTACTGACTATGTTTTGAACCATTCCTGTGACACTACTTATAGATTCCGATGCTTCACTTCAGGTTTACTGTATCCCTTGGACATTCTTCTTGACGATGAAACACAGCAATTGCTTCGGAATTAAATACAAAAGGCAAAATGTCGACTTAAGTACACGAAGACTGACTCTTCTTACTGTCTATGTTTTGAACCATGCCTGTGACACTAGTTATAGATTCCGATGCTCCACTCCAGGTATACTGTATCCCTTGGACCTTCTTATTGACGATAAAACACAGAAATTGCATCGAAATTAAATACAAAGGCACAATGCCGACTTAAGTACAAGAAGACTGACTCTTCTTACTGACTATATTTTGAACTATTCCTGTGAAACTAGCTTTGATTCCGATGCATCACTTCAGGTTTACTGTATCCCTCTGACCTTATTATTGACGATGAAACACAGAAATTGCATCGGAATTAAATACAAAAGGCACAATGCCGATTCCAGTACAAGAAAACTCAATCTTCTTACTGGTTATGTTTTGAACCATTGTTGTGACACTAGTTATAGATTCCGATGCTTCACTTCAGGTTTACTGTATCAGTCTGACCTTATTGCCGATGAAACACAGAAATTGCATCGGAATTAAATACAAAGGGCACAATGCCGACTTAAGGACAAGAAAACTGACTCTTCTTACTCTCTATAATTCGAACCATTCCAGTGATACTAGTTATAGAATCCGATGCTTCTCTTCAGGTTTACTGAATCCCTCTGACCTTCTTACTGAAGATGAAACACAGAAATTGCATCGGTATTAAATAGAAAAGGAACAATGCCGACTTATGTACAAGAAGACTGACTCTTCTTACTGTCTATGTTTTGAACCAATCCTGTGACACTAGTTGTAGATTCCGATGCTTCACTTCAGGTTTACTGTATCCCTTGGGCCTTCTTATTGACGATGAAACACAGAAATTGCATCGGAATTAAATACATAAAGCACAATGCCGACTTAAGTACAAGAACACTGACTCTTCCTACTGTCTATGTTTTGAACCATTCCTGTGACACTAGTTATAGATTCCGATGCTTCACTTCAGGTTTACTGTGTCCCTTGTACTTTCTTATTGACGATGAAACACAGAAATTGCATCGGAATTAAATACAAAAGGCACATTGCCGACTTAAGTACATGAAGACCGATTCTTCTTGTTGACAATGATTTGAACCATTCCTGTGACACTAGTTATAGATTCCGATGCTTCACTTCAGGTTTACTGTATCCCTTGGACATTCTTATTGAGGTGAAACACAGAAATTGCATCGGAATTAAATACAAAAGGCACAATGCCGACTTAAGTACAAGAAGACTGTCCCTTCTTACTGTCTATGTTTTGAACCAATCCTGTGACACTGGTTGTAGATTCCGATGCTTCACTTCAGGTTTACTGTATCCCTTGGACCTTCTTATTGACGATGAACACAGAAATTGCATGAGAATTAAATACAAAAGGCACAATGCCGACTTAAGTACAAGAACACTGACTCTTCCTACTGTCTATGTTTTGAACCATTCTTGTGACACTAGTTATAGATTCCAAAGCTTAACTTCAGGTTTACTGTATCCCTTGGTCCTTCTTATTGACGATGAAACACAGAAATTGCATCAGAATTAAATACAATAGCCACAATGCCGACTTAAGTATAAGAAAACTGACTCTTCCTACTGCCTATGTTTTGATCCATTTCTGTGACACTAGTTATAGAGTCCGATGCTTCACTTCAGGTTTACTGTATCCCTTGGACCTTCTTATTGACGATGAATCACAGAAATTGCATCGGATTAAATACAAAAGGCACAATGCCGACTTAAGTACAAGAAGACTGACTCTTCTTACTGTCTATATTTCGAACCATTCCAGTGACACTAGTTATGGATTCCGATGCTTCTCTTCAGGTTTACTGTATCCCTTATACCTTCTTATTGACGCTGAAACACAGAAATTGCATCGGAATTAAATACAAAAGGCACAATGCCGACTTAAGGACAAGAAGACTGACTCTTCTTACTGACTATGCTTTGAACCATTCCTGTGACACTAGTTATAGGTTCCGATGCTTCACTTCCGGTTCACTGTATCCCTCTGACCTTCTTATTGACGATGAAACACAGAAATTGCATCGGAATTAAATACAAATGGCACAATGCCGACTTATGTACATGAAGACCGACTCTTCTTATTGACAATGATTTGAACCATTCCTGTGACACTAGTTATAGATTCCGATGCTTAACTTCCGGCTTACTGTATCGCTTGGACCTACTTATTGACGATGAAACACAGAAGTTGCATCGGAGTTAAATACAAAAGGCACAATGCCGACTTAGGTACAAGAAGACTGATTCCTCTTACTGACTATGTTTTGAACCATTCCTGTGACACTAGTTATAGATTCCGCTGCTTTACTTCAGGTTTACTGTATAACTTGGACCTTCTTATTGACGATGAAACACAGAAATTGCATCGGAATTAAATACAAATGGCACAGTGCCGACTAAAGTACAAGAACACTGACTCTTCCTACTGTCTATGTTTTGAACCATTCCTGTGACGCTAGTTATAGATTCCGATGCTTCACTTCAGGTTTACTGTATCCCTTGGACCTTCTTATTGACGATAAAACACAGAAATTGCATCGGAGTTAAATACAAAAGGTACAATGCCGCCTCAAGTACATGAGGACCGACTCTTCCTACTGACTGTGATTTGAACCATTCCTGTGACACTAATTATAGATCCCGATGCTTCACTTCAAGATTACTGTATCCCTTGGACCATCTTATTGACGATGGAACACAGAAATTGCATCGGAAATAAATACAAAAAGCACAATGCCGACTTCAGTACAAGAATACTGACTCCTCTTACTGTCTATGTTTTGAACCGTCCCTGTGACACTAGTTATAGAATTCGATGCTTCACTCCATGTTTACTGTATCCCTTGGACCTTCTTATTGACGATGAATCACAGACATTGCATCGGAATTAAATACAAAAGGCACAATGCCGACTTAAGTACAAGAAGACTGAGTGTTCTTACTGACTATGCTTTGAACCATTCCTGTGACACTAGTTATGGATTCCGATGCTTCACTTCATGTTTACTGTATCCCTCTGACCTTCTTATTGACGATGAAACTCAGAAATTGCATCGGAATTAAATACAAAAGGCACAATGCCGACTTAAGTACAAGAAGACTGACTCTTACTACTGTCTATGTTTTGAACCATTCCTGTGACACTAGTTGTAGATTCCGATGCTTCACTTTAGGATTACTGTATCCCTCTGACCTTAATGCCGATGAATCACAGAAATTGCATCGGAATTAAATACAAAAGGCACAATGCCGCCTTAGGTACAAGAAGACTGACTCTTCTTACTGACTATGTTTTGAACCATTCCTGTGACACTAGTTATAGATTCCGATGCTTCACTTCAGGTTTACTGTTTCCCTTGGACCTTCTTATTGACGATGAAACACAGAAATTGCACCGGAATTAAATACAAAATTCACAAAGCCGACTTAGTAACAAGAAGACTGACTCTTCTTACTGACTATGTTTTGAACCTTTCCTGTGACACTACTTATAGAATCCGATGCTTCACTTCAGGTTTACTGTATCCCTTGGACATTCTTCTTGACGATTAAACACAGCAATTGCTTCGGAATTAAATACAAAAGGCAAAATGTCGACTTAAGTACACGAAGACTGACTCTACTTACTGTCTATGTTTTGAACCATGCCTGTGACACTAGTTATAGATTCCGATGCTCCACTCCAGGTATACTGTATCCCTTGGACCTTCTTATTGACGATGAAACACAGAAATTGCATCGGAATTAAATACAAAGGCACAATGCCGACTTAAGTACAAGAAGACTGACTCTTCTTACTGACTATATTTTGAACTATTCCTGTGAAACTAGTTTCGATTCCGATGCTTCACTTCAGGTTTACTGTATCCCTCTGACCTTATTATTGACGATGAAACACAGAAATTGCATCGGAATTAAATACAAAAGGCACAATGCCGATTCCAGTACAAGAAAACTCAATCTTCTTACTGTCTATGTTTTGAACCATTGCTGTGACACTAGTTATAGATTCCGATGCTTCACTTCAGGTTTACTGTATCAGTCTGACTTTATTGCCGATGAAACACAGAAATTGCATCGGAATTAAATACAAACGGCACAATGCCGACTTAAGGACAAGAAAACTGACTCTTCTTACTCTCTATATTTCGAACCATTCCAGTGATACTAGTTATAGATTCCGATGCTTCTCTTCAGGTTTACTGAATCCCTCTGACCTTCTTATTGACGATGAAACACACAAATTGCACCGGAATTAAATACAAAAAGCACAATGCCGAATAAGTACATGAAGACTGACTCCTCTTACTGACTATGTTTTGAACCAATCCTGTGACACTAGTTGTAGATTCCGATGCTTCACTTCAGGTTTACTGTATCCCTTGGATCTTCTTATTGACGATGAAACACAGAAATTGCTTCGGAATTAAATACATAAAGCACAATGCCGACTTAAGTACAAGAACACTCACTCTTCCTACTGTCTATGTTTTGAACCATTCCTGTGACACTAGTTATAGATTCCGATGCTTCACTTCAGGTTTACTGTATACCTTGGACTACCTTATTGACGATGAAACACAGAAATTGCATCGGAATTAAATACAAAAGCACAATGCCGACTTAAGTACAAGAAGACTGACTCCTCCTACTGTCTATGTTTCGAACCATTCCTGTGACACTAGTTATAGATTCCGATGCTTCACTTCAGGTTTACTGTATCCCTGGGTCCTTCTTATTGACGATGAAACACAGAAATTGCTTCAGAATTAAATACAAAAGGCACAATGCCGACTTAAGTATAAGAAAAAGGACTCTTCCTACTGTCTATGTTTTGATCCATTTCTGTGACACTAGTTATAGAGCCCGATGCTTCACTTCAGGTTTACTGTATCCCTTGCACCTTCTTATTGACGATGAATCACAGAAATTGCATCGGAATGAAATACAAAAGGCACAATGCCGACTTAAGTACAAGAAGACTGACTCTTCTTACTGTCTATATTTCGAACCATTCCAGTGACACTAGTTATAGATTCCGATGCTTCTCTTCAGGTTTACTGAATCCCTCTGACCTTCTTACTGACGATGAAACACAGAAATTGCATCGGAATGATATACAAAAGGCAAAATGCCGACTTAAGTACAAGAAGACTGTCTCTTCTTACTGTCTATGTTTTGAACCAATCCTGTGACACTAGTTGTAGATTCCGATGCTTCACTTCAGGTTTACTGTGTCCCTCTGACCTTCTTATTGACGATGAAACACAGAAATTGCATCAGAATTAAATACAAAAGGCACAATGCCGACTTAAGTACAAGAACACTGACTCTTCCTACTGTCTATGTTTTGAACCATTCCTGTGACACTAGTTATACACTCCTGGAAATTGAAATAAGAACACCGTGAATTCATTGTCCCAGGAAGGGGAAACTTTATTGACACATTCCTGGGGTCAGATACATCACACGATAACACTGACAGAACCACAGGCACATAGACACAGGCAACAGAGCATTCACAATGTCGGCACTAGTACAGTGTATATCCACCTTTCGCAGCAATTCAGGCTGCTATTCTCCCATGGAGACGATCGTAGAGATGCTGGATGAAGTCCTGTGGAACGGCTTGCCGTGCCATTTCCACCTGGCGCCTCAGTTGGACCAGCATTCGTGCTGGACGTGCAGGCTGCGTGAGACGACGCTTCATCCCGTCCCAAACATGCTCAATGGGGGACAGATCCGGAGATCTTGCTGGCCAGGGTAGTTGACTTACACCTTCTAGAGCACGTTGTGTGGCACGGGATACATGCGGACGTGCATTGTCCTGTTGGAACAGCAAGTTCCCTTGCCGGTCTAGGAATGGTAGAACGATGGGTTCGATGACGGTTTGGATGTACCGTGCACTATTCAGTGTCCCCTCGACGATCACCAGTGGTGTACGGCCAGTGTAGGAGAGCGCTCCCCACACCATGATGCCGGGTGTTGGCCCTGTGTGCCTCGGTCGTATGCAGTACTGATTGTGGCGCTCACCTGCACGGCGCCAAACACGCATACTACCATCATTGGCACCAAGGCAGAAGCGACTCTCATCGCTGAAGACGACACGTCTCCATTCGTCCCTCCATTCACGCCTGTCGCGACACCATTGGAGGCGGGCTGCACGATGTTGTGGCGTGAGCGGAAGACGGCCTAACGGTGTGCGGGACCGTAGCCCAGCTTCATGGAGACGGTTGCGAATGGTCCTCGCCGATACCCCAGGAGCAACAATGTCCCTAATTTGCTGGGAAGTGGCGGTGCGGTCCCCTACGGCACTGCGAAGGATCCTACGGTCTTGGCGTGCATCCGTGCGTCGCTGCGGTCCGGTCCCAGGTCGACGGTCACGTGCACCTTCCGCCGACCACTGGCGACAACATCGATGTACTGTGGAGACCTCACGCCCCACGTGTTGAGCAATTCGGCGGTACGTCCACCCGGCCTCCCGCATGCCCACTATACGCCCTCGCTCAAAGTCCGTCAACTGCACATACGGTTCACGTCCACGCTGTCGCGGCATGCTACCAATGTTAAAGACTGAGATGGAGCTCCGTATGCCACGGCAAACTGGCTGACACTGACGGCGGCGGTGCACAAATGCTGCGCAGCTAGCGCCATTCGACGGCCAACACCGCGGTTCCTGGTGTGTCCGCTGTGCCGTGCGTGTGATCATTGCTTGTACAGCCCTCTCACAGTGTCCGGAGCAAGTATGGTGGGTCTGACACACCTGTGTCAATGTGTTCTTTTTTCCATTTCCAGGAATGTAGATTCCGATGCTTCACTTCAGGTTTACTGTATCCCTTGTACTTTCTTATTGACGATGAAACACAGAAATTGCATCGGAATTAAATACAAAAGGCACATTGCCGACTTAAGTACATGGAGACCTACTCTTCTTACTGACAATGATTTGAACCATTCCTGTGACACTAGTTATAGATTCCGATGTCTCACTTCAGGTTTACTGTATCCCTTGGACATTCTTATTGACGATGAAACACAGAAATTGCATCGGAATTAAATACAAAAGGCACAATGCCGACTTAAGTTCAAGAAGACTGACTCTTCTTACTGACTATGTTCTGAACCATTCCTGTGACACTAGTTATAGATTCCGATGCTTCACTTCAGGTTTACTGTATACCTTGGACTATCTTATTGACGATGAAACACAGAAATTGCATCGGAATTAAATACAAAAGGCACAATGCCGACTTAAGTACAAGAAGACTGACTCTTCCTACTGTCTATGATTTGAACCATTCCTGTGACACTAGTTATAGATTCCAAAGCTTAACTTCAGGTTTACTGTATCCCCTGGTCCTTCTTATTGACGATGAAACACAGAAATTGCTTCAGAATTAAATACAATAGCCACAATGCCGACTTAAGTATAAGAAAACTGACTCTTCCTACTGTCTATGTTTTGATCCATTTCTATGACACTAGTTATAGAGTCCGATGCTTCACTTCAGGTTTACTGTATCCCTTGGACGTTCTTATTGACGATGAATCACAGAAATTGCATCGGATTAAATACAAAAGGCACAATGCCGACTTAAGTACATGGAGACCTACTCTTCTTATTGACAATGATTTGAACCACTACTGTGACTCTAGTTATAGATTCCGATGCTTCACTCCAGGTTTACTGTATCCCTTGGACCTTCTTATTGACGATGAAACACAGAAATTGCATCGGAATTAAATACAAAAGGCACAATGCCGACTTAAGGACAAGAAGACTGACTCTTCTTACTGACTATGCTTTGAACCATTCCTGTGACACTAGTTATAGGTTCCGATGCTTCACTTCCGGTTTACTGTATCCCTCTGACCTTCTTATTGACGATGAAACACAGAAATTGCATCGGAATTAAATACAAATGGCACAATGCCGACTTATGTACATGAAGACCGACTCTTCTTATTGACAATGATTTGAGCCATTCCTGTGACACTAGTTATAGATTCCGATGTTTCACTTTAGGTTTACTGTATCCCTTGGACATTCTTATTGACGATGAAACACAAAATTGCATTGGAACTAAATACAAAATGCACAATGCCGACATAAGGACAAGAAGACTGACTCTTCTTACTGACTATGTTTTGAACCATTCCTGTGACACTAGTTATAGATTCCGATGCTTCACTTCCGGTTTACTGTATCCCTCTGACCTTCTTATTGACGATGAAACACAGAAATTGCATCGTTATTAAATACAAAAGGCACAATGCCGACTTAAGTACATGAAGACCGACTCTTCTTACTGTCTATGTTTGAACCATTCCTGTGACACTAGTTATAGATTCCGATGCTTCACTTCAGGTTTACGGTATCCCTCTGACCTTCTAATTGACAGTGAAACACAGAAATTGCATCCGAATTCCATACGAAAGGCACAATGCCGAATTAAGTACAAGAAGACTGACTCTCCTTACTGACTATGTTTTGAACCATTCCTGTGACACTAGTTACAGATTCCGATGCTTCACTTCAGGTTTACTGTATCCCTCTGACCTTCTTATTATCGATGAAACACAGAAATTGCATCGGTATTAAATAGAAAAGGCACAATGCCGACTTAAGTACAAGAAGACTGACTCTTCTTACTGTCTATGTTTTTAACCAATCCTGAGACACTAGTTGTAGATTCCGATGCTTCACTTCAGGTTTACTGTATCCCTTGTACCTTCTTATTGACGATGAAACACAGAAATTGCATCGGAATTAAACACAAAAGGCACAATGATGACTTAAGTACAAGAACACTGACTCTTCCTACTGTCTATGTTTTGAACCATTCCTGTGACACTAGTTATAGATTCCGATGCTTCACTTCAGGTTTACTGTAACCCTTGTAGTTTCTTATTGACGATGAAACACAGAAATTGCATCGGAATTAAATACAAAAGGGCACAATGCCGTCTAAAGTACATGAAGACCGACTCTTCTTATTGACAATGATTTGAACCATTCCTGTGACACTAGTTATAGATTCAGATGCTTCACTTCTGGTTTACTGTATCCCTTGGACATTCTTATTGACGATGAAACACAGAAATTGCATCGGAATTAAATACAAAAGGCACAATGCCGACTTAAGGACAAGAGGACTGACTCTTCTTACTAACTTTGTTTTGAACCATTAGTGTGACACTAGTTTTAGATTCCGATGCTTCACTTCCGGTTTACTGTATCGCTTGGACCTTCTCATTGACGATGAAACACAAAAATTGCATTGAAATTAAATACAAAAGACACAATGCCGACTCAAGTACATGAAGACCGACCCTTCTTATTGACAATGATTTGAACCATTCCTGTGACACTAGTCATAGATTCCGATGCTTCACTTCAGGTTTACTGTATCCCTTGGACATTCTTATTGACGATGAAACACAAAATTGCATCGGAATTAAATACAAAAGGCACAATGCCGACTTAAGGACAAGAAGACTGACTCTTCTTACTGATTATGATTTCAACCATTCCTGTGACACTAGTTATGGATCCGATGCTTCACTTCCGGTTTACTGTATCCCTCTGACCTTCTTATTGACGATGTCACACAGAAATTGCATCGGGATTAAATACAAAAGGCACAATGCCGACTGTCTATGTTTGAACCATTCCTGTGACACTAGTTATAGATTCCGATGCTTCACTTCAGGTTTACTGTATCCCTCTGACCTTCATATTGACGATGAAACACAGAAATTGCATCGGAATTCAATACGAAAGGCACAATGCCGAATTAAGTACAAGAAGACTGACTCTTCTTACTGACTATGTTTTAAACCATTCCTGTGACACTAGTTATAGATTCGGATGATTCACTTCAGGTTTTCTATATCCCTCTGACCTTCTTATTGACGATGAAACACAGAAATTGCATCGGTATTAAATAGAAAAGGTACAATAACGACTTAAGTACAAGAAGATTGACTCCTGTTACTGTCTATGTTTTGAACCAATCCTGTGACACTAGTTATAGATTCCGATGGTTCACTTCAGGTTTACTGTATCCCTTGGACCTTCTTGTTGACGATGAAACACAGAAATCGCATCGGAATTAAATTCAACAGGCACAATGCCGACTTAAGTACAACAACACTGACTCTTCCTACTATCTATGTTTTGAACCATTAATGTGACACTAGTTATAGATTCCGATGCTTCACTTCAGGTTTACTGTATCCCTTGTACTTTCTTATTGACGATGAAACACAGAAATTGCATCTGAATTAAATACAAAAGGCACAATGCCGACTTAAGTACATGAAGACCGACTCTTCTTATTGACAATGATTTGAACCATTCCTATGACACTAGTTATAGATTCCGATGCTTCGCTTCAGGTTTATAGTTTTCCTTGGACATTCTTAATGACGATGAAACACAGAAATTGCATCGGAATTAAATACAAAAGGCACAATGCCGACTTAAGGACACGAAGACTGACTCTTCTTACTGACTTTGATTAGAACCATTAGTGTGACACTAGTTATAGATTTCGATGCTTCACTTCCGGTTTACTGTATCGCTTGCACCTCCTAATTGACGATGAAATACAGAAATTGCATCGGAATTAAATACAAAAGGCACAATGCCGACTTAAGTACAAGAAGACTGAATCTTCTTAACGACTATGCTTTGAACCACTCCTCTGACACTAGTTATAGATTCTGATGCTTCACTTCAGGTTTACTGTATACCTTGGACTATGTTATTGACGATGAAACACAGAAATTGCATCGGAATTAAATACAAAAGGCACAATGCCGACTTAAGTACAAGAAGACTGACTCATCCTGCTGTCTATGTTTTGAACCATTCCTGTGACACTAGTTATAGATTCCGATGCTTCACTTCAGGTTTACTGCATCCCTTGGACCTTCTTATTGACGATGAAACACAGAAATTGCATCGGAATTAAATACAAAAGGCACAATGCCGACTTAAGTATCTGAAGACTAACTCTTCCTACTGTCTATGCTTTGATCCATTTCTGTGACACTAGTTATAGAGTCCGATGCTTCACTTCAGGTTTACTGTATCCCTTGGATCTTCTTATTGACGATGAATCACAGAAATTGCATCGGAATTAAATACAAAACACACAGTGCCGACTTAAGTACAAGAAGACTGACTCTTCTTACTGTCTATATTTTGAACCATTCCAGTGACACTAGTTATCGATTCGGATGCATCACTTCAGGGTTACTGTATCCCTCTGACCTTCTTATTGACGATGAAACACAGAAATTGCATCGGTATTAAATAGAAAAGGCACAATGCCGACTTAAGTACAAGAAGACTGACACTTCTTACTGTCTATGTTTTAACCAATCCTGTGACACTAGATGTAGATTCCGATGCTTCACTTCAGGTATACTGTATCCCTTGGACCTTCTTATTGCCAATGAAGCACAGAAATTGCATCGAAATTGAATACAAAAGGCACAATGCCGACTTAAGTACAAGAAGACTGACTCTTCCTACTCTCTATGTTTTGAACCATTCCTATGACACTAGTTATAGTTTCCGATGCTTCACTTCAGTTTTACTGTATCCCTTGTACTTTCTTATTGACAATGAAACACAGAAATTGCATCGGAATTAAATACAAAAGGCACAATGCCGACTTCAGTACATGAAGACCGACTCTTCTTATTGACAATGATTTGAACCATTCCTGTGACACTAGTTATAGATTCCGATGCTTCACTACAGGTTTACTGTATCCCTTGGACATTCTTATTGACGATGAAACACAAAATTGCATCGGAATGAAATGCAAAAGGCACAATGCCGACTTACGAACAAGAAGACTGACTCTTCTTACTGACTATGATTTGAACCATTCCTGTGTCACTAGTTATAGATTCCGATGCTTCACTTCAGGTTTACTGTATCCCTCTGACCTTCTTATTGACGGTGAAACACAGAAATTGCATCGGAATTTAATACGAAAGGCACAATGCCGATTTAAGTACAAGAAGACTGACTCTTCTTACTGTCTATGTTTTGAACCAATCCCGAGACACTAGTTGTATATTCCGATGCTTCACTTCAGGTTTACTGTATCCCTTGGACCTTCTTATTGACGATGAAACACAGAAATTGCATCGGAATTGAACACAAAAGGCACAATGCCAACTTAAGTACAAGAACACTGACTCTTCCTACTGTCTAAGTTTTGAACCATTCCTGTGACACTAGTTATAGATTGCGATGCTTCACTTCAGGTTTACTGTATCCCTTGTACTTTCTTATTGACGATGAAACACAGAAATTGCGTCTGAATTATATACAAAAGGCACAATGCCGACTTAAGTACATGAAGACCGACTCTTCTTATTGACAACGATTTGACCCATTCCTGTACACTACTTATCAATTCCGATGCTTCACTTCAGGTGTACTGTATCTCTTGGACATTCTTATTGACGATGAAACACAGAAATTGCATCGGATTTAAATACAATAGCCACAATGCCGACTTAAGTACAGGAAGAATGACTCTTCCTACTGTCTATGTTTTGAACCTTTCCTGTGACACTAGCTTTAGATTCCGATGCTTCACTTTAGGTTTACTGTATCCCACTGACCTTCTTATTGACGATGAAACACAGAAATTGCATCGGAATTAAATACAAAAGGCACAATGCCGACTAAAGTATATGAAGACTAACTCTTCCTACTGTCTATGTTTTGATCCATTTCTGTGACACTAGTTATAGAGTCCGATGCTTCACTTGAGGTTTACTGTATCCCTTGGACCTTCTTATTGACGATGAATCACAGAAATTTCATCGGAATGAAATACAAAAGGCACAATGCCGACTTAAGTACAAGAAGACTGACTCTTCTTACTGTCTATATTTTGAACCATTCAAGTGACACTAGTTATAGATTCCGATGCTTCACTTCAGGTTTACTGTAACCCTTGGACATTCTTATTGACGATGAAACACAGAAATTGCATCGGAATTAAATACAAAAGGCACAATGCCGACTTAAGTACAAGAAGATTAACTCTTCTTACTGTCTATGTTTTGAACCATTACTGTGACTCTAGTTATAGATTCCGATGCTTCACTCCAGGTTTACTGTATCCCTTGGACCTTCTTATTGACGATCAAACACAGAAATTGCATCGGAATTAAATACAAAAGGCACAATGCCGACTTAAGTACAAGAAGACTGACTCTTCTTACTGTCTATATTTTGAACCATTCCAGTGACACTAGTTATAGATTCCGATGCTTCACTTCAGGTTTACTGTATCCCTCTGACCTTCTTATTGACGGTGAAGCACAGAAATTGCATCGGAATTAAATACGAAAGGCACAATGCATAATTAAGTACAAGAAGACTGACTCTTCTTTATGACTATGCTTTTGAATCATTCCTGTGACACTAGTTATAGATTCCGATGCTTCACTTCAGGTTTACTGTATCCCTCTGACCTTCTTATTGACAGTAAAACACAGAAATTGCATCGGAATTTAATACGAAAGGCACAATGCCGACTTAAGTACAAGAAGACTGACTCTTCTTACTGTCTATGCTTTGTACCAATCCTGTGACACTAGTTGTATATTCCCATGCTTCACTTCAGGTTTACTGTATCCCTTGGACCCTCTTATTGACGATGAAACACAGAAATTGCATCGGTATTAAATAGAAAAGGCACAATGCCGATTTAAGTACAGGAAGACTGACTCTTCCTACTCTCTATGTTTTGAACCATTCCTATGACACTAGTTACAGATTCCGATGCTTCACTTCAGGTTTACTGTTTCCCTTGGACATTCTTATTGACGATGAAACACAAAATTGCATCGGAATTAAATGCAAACGGCACAATGCCGACTTAAGTGCAAGAAGACTGACTCTTCTTATTGACTATGTTACGAACCATTCCTGTGACACTAGTTATAGTTTCCGATGCTTCACTTCCGGTTTACTGTATCCCTCTGACCTTCTTATTGAAGATGAAACACAGAAATTGCATAGGGATTAAATACAGAAGGCACAATGCCGACTTAAGTACATGAAGACTGACTTTTCTTACTGTCTATGTTTGTACCATTCCTGTGACACTAGTTATAGATTCCGATGCTTCACTTCAGGTTTGCTGTATCCCTCTGACCTTCTTATTGACAGTAAAACACAGAAATTGCATCGGAATTTAATACGAAAGGCACAATGCCGACTTAAGTACAAGAAGACTGACTCTTCTTACTGTCTATGTTTTGTACCAATCCTGTGACACTAGTTGTATATTCCCATGCTTCACTTCAGGTTTACTGTATCCCTTGGACCTTCTTATTGACGATGAAACACAGAACTTGCATCGCAATTAAACACAAAAGGCACAATGCCGACTTAAGTACAAGAACACTGACTCTTCCTACTGTCTATGATTTGAACCATTCCTTTGACACTAGTTATAGATTCCGATGCTTCACTTCATGTTTACTGTATCCCATGTACTTTCTTATTGACGATGAAACACAGAAATCGCATCGGAATTAAATACAAAAGGCACAATGCCGACTTAAGGACAAGAAGACTTGCTCTTCTCAATGTCTATGTTTGAACCATTTCTGTGACACTAGTTATAGATTCCGATGCTTCACTTCAGGTTTACTGTATCCCTCTGGCCTTCATATTGACGGTGAAGCACAGAAATTGCATCGGTATTAAATACGAAAGGCACAATGCTCAATTAAGTACAAGAAGACTGACTCTTCTTTCTGAGTATGTTTTAAACATTCCCTTGACACTAGTTATAGATTCCGATGCTTCACTTCAGGTTTACTGTGTCCCTCTGACCTTCTTATTGACGATGAAACACAGAAATTGCATCGGTATTAAATAGAAAAGGCACAATGCCGACTTAAGTACAAGAAGACTGACTCTTCTTACTGTCTATGTTTTTAACCAATCCTGTGACACTAGTTGTAGATTCCGATGCTTCACTTCAGGTTTACTGTATCCCTTGTACCTTCTTATTGACGATGAAACACAGAAATTGCATCGGAATTAAACACAAAAGGCACAATGATGACTTAAGTACAAGAACACTGACTCTTCCTACTGTCTATGTTTTGAACCATTCCTGTGACACTAGTTATAGATTCCGATGCTTCACTTCAGGTTTACTGTAACCCTTGTAGTTTCTTATTGACGATGAAACACAGAAATTGCATCGGAATTAAATACAAAAGGGCACAATGCCGTCTAAAGTACATGAAGACCGACTCTTCTTATTGACAATGATTTGAACCATTCCTGTGACACTAGTTATAGATTCCGATGCTTCACTTCTGGTTTACTGTATCCCTTGGACATTCTTATTGACGATGAAACACAGAAATTGCATCGGAATTAAATACAAAAGGCACAATGCCGACTTAAGGACAAGAGGACTGACTCTTCTTACTAACTTTGTTTTGAACCATTAGTGTGACACTAGTTTTAGATTCCGATGTTTCACTTCCGGTTTACTGTATCGCTTGGACCTTCTCATTGACGATGAAACACAAAAATTGCATTGAAATTAAATACAAAAGACACAATGCCGACTCAAGTACATGAAGACCGACCCTTCTTATTGACAATGATTTGAACCATTCCTGTGACACTAGTCATAGATTCCGATGCTTCACTTCAGGTTTACTGTATCCCTTGGACATTCTTATTGACGATGAAACACAAAATTGCATCGGAATTAAATACAAAAGGCACAATGCCGACTTAAGGACAAGAAGACTGACTCTTCTTACTGATTATGATTTCAACCATTCCTGTGACACTAGTTATGGATCCGATGCTTCACTTCCGGTTTACTGTATCCCTCTGACCTTCTTATTGACGATGTCACACAGAAATTGCATCGGGATTAAATACAAAAGGCACAATGCCGACTGTCTATGTTTGAACCATTCCTGTGACACTAGTTATAGATTCCGATGCTTCACTTCAGGTTTACTGTATCCCTCTGACCTCCATATTGACGATGAAACACAGAAATTGCATCGGAATTCAATACGAAAGGCACAATGCCGAATTAAGTACAAGAAGACTGACTCTTCTTACTGACTATGTTTTAAACCATTCCTGTGACACTAGTTATAGATTCGGATGATTCACTTCAGGTTTTCTATATCCCTCTGACCTTCTTATTGACGATGAAACACAGAAATTGCATCGGTATTAAATAGAAAAGGTACAATAACGACTTAAGTACAAGAAGATTGACTCCTGTTACTGTCTATGTTTTGAACCAATCCTGTGACACTAGTTATAGATTCCGATGGTTCACTTCAGGTTTACTGTATCCCTTGGACCTTCTTGTTGACGATGAAACACAGAAATCGCATCGGAATTAAATTCAACAGGCACAATGCCGACTTAAGTACAACAACACTGACTCTTCCTACTATCTATGTTTTGAACCATTAATGTGACACTAGTTATAGATTCCGATGCTTCACTTCAGGTTTACTGTATCCCTTGTACTTTCTTATTGACGATGAAACACAGAAATTGCATCTGAATTAAATACAAAAGGCACAATGCCGACTTAAGTACATGAAGACCGACTCTTCTTATTGACAATGATTTGAACCATTCCTATGACACTAGTTATAGATTCCGATGCTTCGCTTCAGGTTTATAGTTTTCCTTGGACATTCTTAATGACGATGAAACACAGAAATTGCATCGGAATTAAATACAAAAGGCACAATGCCGACTTAAGGACACGAAGACTGACTCTTCTTACTGACTTTGATTAGAACCATTAGTGTGACACTAGTTATAGATTTCGATGCTTCACTTCCGGTTTACTGTATCGCTTGCACCTTCTAATTGACGATGAAATACAGAAATTGCATCGGAATTAAATACAAAAGGCACAATGCCGACTTAAGTACAAGAAGACTGAATCTTCTTAACGACTATGCTTTGAACCACTCCTCTGACACTAGTTATAGATTCTGATGCTTCACTTCAGGTTTACTGTATACCTTGGACTATGTTATTGACGATGAAACACAGAAATTGCATCGGAATTAAATACAAAAGGCACAATGCCGACTTAAGTACAAGAAGACTGACTCATCCTGCTGTCTATGTTTTGAACCATTCCTGTGACACTAGTTATAGATTCCGATGCTTCACTTCAGGTTTACTGCATCCCTTGGACCTTCTTATTGACGATGAAACACAGAAATTGCATCGGAATTAAATACAAAAGGCACAATGCCGACTTAAGTATCTGAAGACTAACTCTTCCTACTGTCTATGCTTTGATCCATTTCTGTGACACTAGTTATAGAGTCCGATGCTTCACTTCAGGTTTACTGTATCCCTTGGATCTTCTTATTGACGATGAATCACAGAAATTGCATCGGAATTAAATACAAAACACACAGTGCCGACTTAAGTACAAGAAGACTGACTCTTCTTACTGTCTATATTTTGAACCATTCCAGTGACACTAGTTATCGATTCGGATGCATCACTTCAGGGTTACTGTATCCCTCTGACCTTCTTATTGACGGTGAAGCACAGAAATTGCATCGGAATTAAATACGAAAGGCACAATGCCCAATTAAGTACAAGAAGACTGACTCTTCTTTCTGACTATGTTTGAAACATTCCTGTGACACTAGTTATAGATTCCGATGCTTCACTTCAGGTTTACTGTGTCCCTCTGACCTTCTTATTGACGATGAAACACAGAAATTGCATCGGTATTAAATAGAAAAGGCACAATGCCGACTTAAGTACAAGAAGACTGACACTTCTTACTGTCTATGTTTTAACCAATCCTGTGACACTAGATGTAGATTCCGATGCTTCACTTCAGGTATACTGTATCCCTTGGACCTTCTTATTGCCAATGAAGCACAGAAATTGCATCGAAATTGAATACAAAAGGCACAATGCCGACTTAAGTACAAGAAGACTGACTCTTCCTACTCTCTATGTTTTGAACCATTCCTATGACACTAGTTATAGTTTCCGATGCTTCACTTCAGTTTTACTGTATCCCTTGTACTTTCTTATTGACAATGAAACACAGAAATTGCATCGGAATTAAATACAAAAGGCACAATGCCGACTTCAGTACATGAAGACCGACTCTTCTTATTGACAATGATTTGAACCATTCCTGTGACACTAGTTATAGATTCCGATGCTTCACTACAGGTTTACTGTATCCCTTGGACATTCTTATTGACGATGAAACACAAAATTGCATCGGAATGAAATGCAAAAGGCACAATGCCGACTTACGAACAAGAAGACTGACTCTTCTTACTGACTATGATTTGAACCATTCCTGTGTCACTAGTTATAGATTCCGATGCTTCACTTCAGGTTTACTGTATCCCTCTGACCTTCTTATTGACGGTGAAACACAGAAATTGCATCGGAATTTAATACGAAAGGCACAATGCCGATTTAAGTACAAGAAGACTGACTCTTCTTACTGTCTATGTTTTGAACCAATCCCGAGACACTAGTTGTATATTCCGATGCTTCACTTCAGGTTTACTGTATCCCTTGGACATTCTTATTGACGATGAAACACAGAAATTGCATCGGAATTGAACACAAAAGGCACAATGCCAACTTAAGTACAAGAACACTGACTCTTCCTACTGTCTAAGTTTTGAACCATTCCTGTGACACTAGTTATAGATTGCGATGCTTCACTTCAGGTTTACTGTATCCCTTGTACTTTCTTATTGACGATGAAACACAGAAATTGCGTCTGAATTATATACAAAAGGCACAATGCCGACTTAAGTACATGAAGACCGACTCTTGTTATTGACAACGATTTGACCCATTCCTGTACACTACTTATCAATTCCGATGCTTCACTTCAGGTGTACTGTATCTCTTGGACATTCTTATTGACGATGAAACACAGAAATTGCATCGGATTTAAATACAATAGCCACAATGCCGACTTAAGTACAGGAAGAATGACTCTTCCTACTGTCTATGTTTTGAACCTTTCCTGTGACACTAGCTTTAGATTCCGATGCTTCACTTTAGGTTTACTGTATCCCACTGACCTTCTTATTGACGATGAAACACAGAAATTGCATCGGAATTAAATACAAAAGGCACAATGCCGACTAAAGTATATGAAGACTAACTCTTCCTACTGTCTATGTTTTGATCCATTTCTGTGACACTAGTTATAGAGTCCGATGCTTCACTTGAGGTTTACTGTATCCCTTGGACCTTCTTATTGACGATGAATCACAGAAATTTCATCGGAATGAAATACAAAAGGCACAATGCCGACTTAAGTACAAGAAGACTGACTCTTCTTACTGTCTATATTTTGAACCATTCAAGTGACACTAGTTATAGATTCCGATGCTTCACTTCAGGTTTACTGTAACCCTTGGACATTCTTATTGACGATGAAACACAGAAATTGCATCGGAATTAAATACAAAAGGCACAATGCCGACTTAAGTACAAGAAGATTAACTCTTCTTACTGTCTATGTTTTGAACCATTACTGTGACTCTAGTTATAGATTCCGATGCTTCACTCCAGGTTTACTGTATCCCTTGGACCTTCTTATTGACGATCAAACACAGAAATTGCATCGGAATTAAATACAAAAGGCACAATGCCGACTTAAGTACAAGAAGACTGACTCTTCTTACTGTCTATATTTTGAACCATTCCAGTGACACTAGTTATAGATTCCGATGCTTCACTTCAGGTTTACTGTATCCCTCTGACCTTCTTATTGACGGTGAAGCACAGAAATTGCATCGGAATTAAATACGAAAGGCACAATGCATAATTAAGTACAAGAAGACTGACTCTTCTTTATGACTATGCTTTTGAATCATTCCTGTGACACTAGTTATAGATTCCGATGCTTCACTTCAGGTTTACTGTATCCCTCTGACCTTCTTATTGACAGTAAAACACAGAAATTGCATCGGAATTTAATACGAAAGGCACAATGCCGACTTAAGTACAAGAAGACTGACTCTTCTTACTGTCTATGCTTTGTACCAATCCTGTGACACTAGTTGTATATTCCCATGCTTCACTTCAGGTTTACTGTATCCCTTGGACCCTCTTATTGACGATGAAACACAGAAATTGCATCGGTATTAAATAGAAAAGGCACAATGCCGATTTAAGTACAGGAAGACTGACTCTTCCTACTCTCTATGTTTTGAACCATTCCTATGACACTAGTTACAGATTCCGATGCTTCACTTCAGGTTTACTGTTTCCCTTGGACATTCTTATTGACGATGAAACACAAAATTGCATCGGAATTAAATGCAAACGGCACAATGCCGACTTAAGTGCAAGAAGACTGACTCTTCTTATTGACTATGTTACGAACCATTCCTGTGACACTAGTTATAGTTTCCGATGCTTCACTTCCGGTTTACTGTATCCCTCTGACCTTCTTATTGAAGATGAAACACAGAAATTGCATAGGGATTAAATACAGAAGGCACAATGCCGACTTAAGTACATGAAGACTGACTTTTCTTACTGTCTATGTTTGTACCATTCCTGTGACACTAGTTATAGATTCCGATGCTTCACTTCAGGTTTGCTGTATCCCTCTGACCTTCTTATTGACAGTAAAACACAGAAATTGCATCGGAATTTAATACGAAAGGCACAATGCCGACTTAAGTACAAGAAGACTGACTCTTCTTACTGTCTATGTTTTGTACCAATCCTGTGACACTAGTTGTATATTCCCATGCTTCACTTCAGGTTTACTGTATCCCTTGGACCTTCTTATTGACGATGAAACACAGAACTTGCATCGCAATTAAACACAAAAGGCACAATGCCGACTTAAGTACAAGAACACTGACTCTTCCTACTGTCTATGATTTGAACCATTCCTTTGACACTAGTTATAGATTCCGATGCTTCACTTCATGTTTACTGTATCCCATGTACTTTCTTATTGACGATGAAACACAGAAATCGCATCGGAATTAAATACAAAAGGCACAATGCCGACTTAAGGACAAGAAGACTTGCTCTTCTCAATGTCTATGTTTGAACCATTTCTGTGACACTAGTTATAGATTCCGATGCTTCACTTCAGGTTTACTGTATCCCTCTGGCCTTCATATTGACGGTGAAGCACAGAAATTGCATCGGTATTAAATACGAAAGGCACAATCCTCAATTAAGTACAAGAAGACTGACTCTTCTTTCTGAGTATGTTTTAAACATTCCCCTGACACTAGTTATAGATTCCGATGCTTCACTTCAGGTTTACTGTGTCCCTCTGACCTTCTTATTGACGATGAAACACAGAAATTGCATCGGTATTAAATAGAAAAGGCACAATGCCGACTTAAGTACAAGAAGACTGACTCTTCTTACTGTCTATGTTTTTAACCAATCCTGTGACACTAGTTGTAGATTCCGATGCTTCACTTCAGGTTTACTGTATCCCTTGTACCTTCTTATTGACGATGAAACACAGAAATTGCATCGGAATTAAACACAAAAGGCACAATGATGACTTAAGTACAAGAACACTGACTCTTCCTACTGTCTATGTTTTGAACCATTCCTGTGACACTAGTTATAGATTCCGATGCTTCACTTCAGGTTTACTGTAACCCTTGTAGTTTCTTATTGACGATGAAACACAGAAATTGCATCGGAATTAAATACAAAAGGGCACAATGCCGTCTAAAGTACATGAAGACCGACTCTTCTTATTGACAATGATTTGAACCATTCCTGTGACACTAGTTATAGATTCCGATGCTTCACTTCTGGTTTACTGTATCCCTTGGACATTCTTATTGACGATGAAACACAGAAATTGCATCGGAATTAAATACAAAAGGCACAATGCCGACTTAAGGACAAGAGGACTGACTCTTCTTACTAACTTTGTTTTGAACCATTAGTGTGACACTAGTTTTAGATTCCGATGCTTCACTTCCGGTTTACTGTATCGCTTGGACCTTCTCATTGACGATGAAACACAAAAATTGCATTGAAATTAAATACAAAAGACACAATGCCGACTCAAGTACATGAAGACCGACCCTTCTTATTGACAATGATTTGAACCATTCCTGTGACACTAGTCATAGATTTCGATGCTTCACTTCAGGTTTACTGTATCCCTTGGACATTCTTATTGACGATGAAACACAAAATTGCATCGGAATTAAATACAAAAGGCACAATGCCGACTTAAGGACAAGAAGACTGACTCTTCTTACTGATTATGATTTCAACCATTCCTGTGACACTAGTTATGGATCCGATGCTTCACTTCCGGTTTACTGTATCCCTCTGACCTTCTTATTGACGATGTCACACAGAAATTGCATCGGGATTAAATACAAAAGGCACAATGCCGACTGTCTATGTTTGAACCATTCCTGTGACACTAGTTATAGATTCCGATGCTTCACTTCAGGTTTACTGTATCCCTCTGACCTTCATATTGACGATGAAACACAGAAATTGCATCGGAATTCAATACGAAAGGCACAATGCCGAATTAAGTACAAGAAGACTGACTCTTCTTACTGACTATGTTTTAAAACATTCCTGTGACACTAGTTATAGATTCGGATGATTCACTTCAGGTTTTCTATATCCCTCTGACCTTCTTATTGACGATGAAACACAGAAATTGCATCGGTATTAAATAGAAAAGGTACAATAACGACTTAAGTACAAGAAGATTGACTCCTGTTACTGTCTATGTTTTGAACCAATCCTGTGACACTAGTTATAGATTCCGATGGTTCACTTCAGGTTTACTGTATCCCTTGGACCTTCTTGTTGACGATGAAACACAGAAATCGCATCGGAATTAAATTCAACAGGCACAATGCCGACTTAAGTACAACAACACTGACTCTTCCTACTATCTATGTTTTGAACCATTAATGTGACACTAGTTATAGATTCCGATGCTTCACTTCAGGTTTACTGTATCCCTTGTACTTTCTTATTGACGATGAAACACAGAAATTGCATCTGAATTAAATACAAAAGGCACAATGCCGACTTAAGTACATGAAGACCGACTCTTCTTATTGACAATGATTTGAACCATTCCTATGACACTAGTTATAGATTCCGATGCTTCGCTTCAGGTTTATAGTTTTCCTTGGACATTCTTAATGACGATGAAACACAGAAATTGCATCGGAATTAAATACAAAAGGCACAATGCCGACTTAAGGACACGAAGACTGACTCTTCTTACTGACTTTGATTAGAACCATTAGTGTGACACTAGTTATAGATTTCGATGCTTCACTTCCGGTTTACTGTATCGCTTGCACCTTCTAATTGACGATGAAATACAGAAATTGCATCGGAATTAAATACAAAAGGCACAATGCCGACTTAAGTACAAGAAGACTGAATCTTCTTAACGACTATGCTTTGAACCACTCCTCTGACACTAGTTATAGATTCTGATGCTTCACTTCAGGTTTACAGTATACCTTGGACTATGTTATTGACGATGAAACACAGAAATTGCATCGGAATTAAATACAAAAGGCACAATGCCGACTTAAGTACAAGAAGACTGACTCTTCCTACTGTCTATGCTTTGATCCATTTCTGTGACACTAGTTATAGAGTCCGATGCTTCACTTCAGGTTTACTGTATCCCTTCGATCTTCTTATTGACGATGAATCACAGAAATTGCATCGGAATTAAATACAAAACACACAGTGCCGACTTAAGTACAAGAAGACTGACTCTTCTTACTGTCTATATTTTGAACCATTCCAGTGACACTAGTTATCGATTCGGATGCATCACTTCAGGGTTACTGTATCCCTCTGACCTTCTTATTGACGGTGAAGCACAGAAATTGCATCGGAATTAAATACAAAAGGCACAATGCCGACTTAAGTACAAGAAGACTGACTCTTCCTACTGTCTATGCTTTGATCCATTCCTGTGACACTAGTTATAGATTCCGATGCTTCACTTCAGGTTTACTGTGTCCCTCTGACCTTCTTATTGACGATGAAACACAGAAATTGCATCGGTATTAAATAGAAAAGGCACAATGCCGACTTAAGTACAAGAAGACTGACACTTCTTACTGTCTATGTTTTAACCAATCCTGTGACACTAGATGTAGATTCCGATGCTTCACTTCAGGTATACTGTATCCCTTGGACCTTCTTATTGCCAATGAAGCACAGAAATTGCATCGAAATTGAATACAAAAGGCACAATGCCGACTTAAGTACAAGAAGATTGACTCTTCCTACTCTCTATGTTTTGAACCATTCCTATGACACTAGTTATAGTTTCCGATGCTTCACTTCAGTTTTACTGTATCCCTTGTACTTTCTTATTGACAATGAAACACAGAAATTGCATCGGAATTAAATACAAAAGGCACAATGCCGACTTCAGTACATGAAGACCGACTCTTCTTATTGACAATGATTTGAACCATTCCTGTGACACTAGTTATAGATTCCGATGCTTCACTACAGGTTTACTGTATCCCTTGGACATTCTTATTGACGATGAAACACAAAATTGCATCGGAATGAAATGCAAAAGGCACAATGCCGACTTACGAACAAGAAGACTGACTCTTCTTACTGACTATGATTTGAACCATTCCTGTGTCACTAGTTATAGATTCCGATGCTTCACTTCAGGTTTACTGTATCCCTCTGACCTTCTTATTGACGGTGAAACACAGAAATTGCATCGGAATTTAATACGAAAGGCACAATGCCGATTTAAGTACAAGAAGACTGACTCTTCTTACTGTCTAAGTTTTGAACCATTCCTGTGACACTAGTTATAGATTGCGATGCTTCACTTCAGGTTTACTGTATCCCTTGTACTTTCTTATTGACGATGAAACACAGAAATTGCGTCTGAATTATATACAAAAGGCACAATGCCGACTTAAGTACATGAAGACCGACTCTTCTTATTGACAACGATTTGACCCATTCCTGTACACTACTTATCAATTCCGATGCTTCACTTCAGGTGTACTGTATCTCTTGGACATTCTTATTGACGATGAAACACAGAAATTGCATCGGATTTAAATACAATAGCCACATTGCCGACTTAAGTACAGGAAGAATGACTCTTCCTACTGTCTATGTTTTGAACCTTTCCTGTGACACTAGCTTTAGATTCCGATGCTTCACTTTAGGTTTACTGTATCCCACTGACCTTCTTATTGACGATGAAACACAGAAATTGCATCGGAATTAAATACAAAAGGCACAATGCCGACTAAAGTATATGAAGACTAACTCTTCCTACTGTCTATGTTTTGATCCATTTCTGTGACACTAGTTATAGAGTCCGATGCTTCACTTGAGGTTTACTGTATCCCTTGGACCTTCTTATTGACGATGAATCACAGAAATTTCATCGGAATGAAATACAAAAGGCACAATGCCGACTTAAGTACAAGAAGACTGACTCTTCTTACTGTCTATATTTTGAACCATTCAAGTGACACTAGTTATAGATTCCGATGCTTCACTTCAGGTTTACTGTAACCCTTGGACATTCTTATTGACGATGAAACACAGAAATTGCATCGGAATTAAATACAAAAGGCACAATGCCGACTTAAGTACAAGAAGATTAACTCTTCTTACTGTCTATGTTTTGAACCATTACTGTGACTCTAGTTATAGATTCCGATGCTTCACTCCAGGTTTACTGTATCCCTTGGACCTTCTTATTGACGATCAAACACAGAAATTGCATCGGAATTAAATACAAAAGGCACAATGCCGACTTAAGTACAAGAAGACTGACTCTTCTTACTGTCTATATTTTGAACCATTCCAGTGACACTAGTTATAGATTCCGATGCTTCACTTCAGGTTTACTGTATCCCTCTGACCTTCTTATTGACGGTGAAGCACAGAAATTGCATCGGAATTAAATACGAAAGGCACAATGCATAATTAAGTACAAGAAGACTGACTCTTCTTTATGACTATGCTTTTGAATCATTCCTGTGACACTAGTTATAGATTCCGATGCTTCACTTCAGGTTTACTGTATCCCTCTGACCTTCTTATTGACAGTAAAACACAGAAATTGCATCGGAATTTAATACGAAAGGCACAATGCCGACTTAAGTACAAGAAGACTGACTCTTCTTACTGTCTATGCTTTGTACCAATCCTGTGACACTAGTTGTATATTCCCATGCTTCACTTCAGGTTTACTGTATCCCTTGGACCCTCTTATTGACGATGAAACACAGAAATTGCATCGGTATTAAATAGAAAAGGCACAATGCCGATTTAAGTACAGGAAGACTGACTCTTCCTACTCTCTATGTTTTGAACCATTCCTATGACACTAGTTACAGATTCCGATGCTTCACTTCAGGTTTACTGTTTCCCTTGGACATTCTTATTGACGATGAAACACAAAATTGCATCGGAATTAAATGCAAACGGCACAATGCCGACTTAAGTGCAAGAAGACTGACTCTTCTTATTGACTATGTTACGAACCATTCCTGTGACACTAGTTATAGTTTCCGATGCTTCACTTCCGGTTTACTGTATCCCTCTGACCTTCTTATTGAAGATGAAACACAGAAATTGCATAGGGATTAAATACAGAAGGCACAATGCCGACTTAAGTACATGAAGACTGACTTTTCTTACTGTCTATGTTTGTACCATTCCTGTGACACTAGTTATAGATTCCGATGCTTCACTTCAGGTTTGCTGTATCCCTCTGACCTTCTTATTGACAGTAAAACACAGAAATTGCATCGGAATTTAATACGAAAGGCACAATGCCGACTTAAGTACAAGAAGACTGACTCTTCTTACTGTCTATGTTTTGTACCAATCCTGTGACACTAGTTGTATATTCCCATGCTTCACTTCAGGTTTACTGTATCCCTTGGACCTTCTTATTGACGATGAAACACAGAACTTGCATCGCAATTAAACACAAAAGGCACAATGCCGACTTAAGTACAAGAACACTGACTCTTCCTACTGTCTATGATTTGAACCATTCCTTTGACACTAGTTATAGATTCCGATGCTTCACTTCATGTTTACTGTATCCCATGTACTTTCTTATTGACGATGAAACACAGAAATCGCATCGGAATTAAATACAAAAGGCACAATGCCGACTTAAGGACAAGAAGACTTGCTCTTCTCAATGTCTATGTTTGAACCATTTCTGTGACACTAGTTATAGATTCCGATGCTTCACTTCAGGTTTACTGTATCCCTCTGGCCTTCATATTGACGGTGAAGCACAGAAATTGCATCGGTATTAAATACGAAAGGCACAATGCTCAATTAAGTACAAGAAGACTGACTCTTCTTTCTGAGTATGTTTTAAACATTCCCTTGACACTAGTTATAGATTCCGATGCTTCACTTCCGGTTTACTGTATCCCTCTGACCATTTTATTGACGATGAAACACAGAAATTGCATCAGGATTAAATACAAAAGGCACAATGCCGACTTAAGTACATGAAGCCTGACTCTTCTTACTGTCTATGTTTCAACCATTCCTGTGACACTAGTTATAGATTCCGATGCTTCACTTCAGGCTTACTGTATCCCTCTGACCTTCTTCTTGACGGTGAAACACAGAAATTGCATCGAAACTCAATACGAAAGGCCCAATGCCGACTTAAGTACAAGAAGACTGACTCTTCTTACTGTCTATGTTTTGAACCAATCCTGTGACATTAGTTGTAGATTCAGATGCTTCACTTCAGGTTTACTGTATCCCTTGGACCTTCTTATTCACGATGAGACACAGAAATTGCATCGGACTTAAATACAAAAGGCACAATGCCGACTTAAGTACAAGAAGACCGACTCTTCTACTGTCTATGTTTGGAACCATTTCTGTGACACTAGTTATTGAGTCCGATGCTTCACTTCAGGTTTACTGTATCCCTTGGGCCTTCTTATTGACGATGAATCACAGAAATTGCATCGGAATTAAATACAAAAGGCACAATGCCGACTTAAGTACAAGAAGACTGAATCTTCTTACTGTCTATAATTTGAACCATTCCAGAGACACTAGTTATAGATTCCGATGCAGCACTATAGGTTTATTGTATCCCTTGGACCTTGATATTGACGATGAAACACAGAAAATTGCATCGGAATTAAATAGAAAAGGCACAATGCCGACTTAAGTACAAGAAGAATGACTCTTCCTACTGACTATGTTTTGAACCATTCCTGTGACACTAGTTATAGATTCCGATGCTTCACTTCAGGGATACTGTATCCCTTGGACATTCTTATTGACGATGAAACACAGCAATTGCATCGGAATTAAATACAAAAGGCAAAATGCCGACTTAAGTACACGAAGATTGACTCTTTTTACTGTCTATGCTTTGAACCATTCCTGTGACACTAGTTATAGATTCCGATGCTTCACTCCAGGTATACTGTATCCCTTGGAACGTCTTATTGACGATGAAACACAGAAATTGCATAGGAATTAAATACAAAAGGCACAATGCCGACTTAAGGACAAGAAGACCGACTCTTCTTCCTGACTTTGTTTTGAACCATTCCGGTGACGGTAGTTATAGATTCCGAAGCTTCACTTCCAGTTTATTGTATCCCTCTGACCTTCTTATTGACGATGAAACACAGAAATTGCATTGGAATTAAATGCAAAAGGCACAATGTCAACTTAAGTACAAGAAGTCTGTTTCTTCTTACCGTCTATGTTTTGAACCATTCCAGTGACACTAGTTATAGATTCCGATGCTTCACTCCAGGTTTACTGTATCCCTTGGACCTTCTTATTGACGATGAAACACAGAAATTGCATCGGTATTAAATAGAAAAGGCACAATGCCAACTTAAGTACAAGAAGACTGACTCTACTTACTGACTATGTTTTGAACCATTCCTGTGAAACTAGTTATAGATTCCGATGCTTCACTTCAGGTTTACTGTATACCTTGGACCTTCTTATTGACGATGAAACACAGAAATTGCATCGGAATTACATACAAAAGGCACAATGCCGACTTACGTACAAGAAGACTGGTTCTTCCTACTGTCTATGTTTTGAACCATTCCTGTGACACTAGTTTTGGATTCCGATGCTTCACTTCAGGTATACTGCATCCCTCTTACCTTCTTATTGACGATGAAACACAGATATTGCATCGGAATTAAATATAAAAGGCACAATCCGACTTAAGTACAAGAAGACTGACTCTTCCTACTGTCTATGTTTTGAACCATTGCTGTGACACTAGTTATAGATTCCGATGCTTCATTTCAGGTTTACTGTATCCCTCTGACCTTATTGCCGATGAAACACAGAAATTGCATCGGAATTAAATACGAAAGGCACAATGCTGACTTAAGGACAAGAAGACTGACTCTTCTTACTGACTATGTTTTGAACCATTCCTGTGACACTAGTTATGGATTCCGATGCTTCACTTCAGGTTTCCTGTATCCCTCTGACCGTCTTATTGTCGATGAAACACAGAAATTGCATCGGAATTAAATACCAAAGCCACAATGCCGACTTATGTACATGAAGACTGACTCTTCGTACTGTCTATGTTTTGAACCATTCCTGTGACACTAGTTATAGATTCCGATGCTTCACTTAAGGTTTACTGTGTCCCTTGGTCCTTCTTATTGACGATGAAACACAGAAATTGCATCGGAATTAAATACAAAATGCACAATGCCAACTAAAGCATAAGAAGACTGACTCTTCCTACTGTCTATGTTTGATCCATTTCTGTGACACTAGTTATAGAGTCCGATGCTGATGCTTCACTTCAGGTTTACTGTATCGCTTGGACCTTCTTATTGACGATGATACACAGAAATTGCATCGGAATTAAATACAAAAGGCACAATGCCGATTTAAGTACATGAAGACCGACTCTTGTAGTGGGACGAAATTAAGCGTCACCCATCCACCAAAGTCAGCCCAGTTTGCAGGTGACTATAAGTTTAATTTAGTTTTGTTTATGTGTTTTCTTATTATTTATAATAGATGTGAATTATCTAAAAGTTTTGTATTTTTTTATGTGTTTCATGTACGGAGAGATCGGCGCAACGAACGGGGACAGCATCTTCGTTGCCGCGACCAGAGAGGAAATTGCTGGCCGCTATACGTCGCGGGTCGACAGCCAAGGAGCAACAGAAGATCCTGGAACCGAGTTGTTGCGTCGTGCTTCTAAAAATTAAAAATGAAGTTTTATACTCTTTTTGTACAACAATGACATCAAATAGAACTTAATCTTATTGAGATGTCAGTCACTGTCTGTCAACGCTCAAGTTCACATCTGTATGTGTAGGAAGCTAATAAAATAGTGTATGCTACTAAAGTTGAAACACTTGTCTTGAAGATTTATTTATGAAGAGTTATGTGAACGGATTAATAATATATTTGACAAGATTATTGATTCAGACAGCGTTGGCCGAAACTTTGAATCTAAAAAGTTTATTTAATGTGTGATTCTGATATCGATTAGATCAAGATAACGTGTGTCGATATAATTTTCTGAGGAGAAACAAACGAACTTTAAATTCGAAAAAGTTACGAAAACCAATTGGCCCAAGTGATGTAATTCTCTGCACACGTCTCAACTGATGTTTTACAGTTTCGTTCAAGAACCATTCTATGACAATTTAAAAAGAATATGAATCATTTTTGAAGTGGGTTGTAACTGACGTAGGTGACGAAGTCTGCACATGGTCATACATATATCAAACGAAAAGCTAATCGCGTCGTTTACACCACACCGTGGCGACCTTAGATACAGGACTTGTGTGCAACTAAGGCACACAGGTACGAAACGAAACATCAAGAGTCCTTCGGAAGTCAACGCGAGTTTTCGTGGAGCCTTCACCAGCCAGCGGCGACTTCGCGGGTGTGGGCATCTGACGGAGTGCAGCCAAGCAGTACGGTCACGCAGTTGTTCCACGAGAAGGCGCATCTGTTGGGCAGCAGCTGAACGCTGCAAACCCCGACAACCTTTTTTCTCCCTAAACTAATAGGCCCAGTACGTCAGCTGCGGGGTGTTCCTCCGGCTGGTATTAGAGGTGTTGCTGAGGGCTTCGCCTGTCTACGGCGGTGCCGGGCGTGGTTGCAGCCAGCGACGTTTTCGGTGTTCGACTCAGCGTCCTGCCGGTTGCGGAAGCGGGGTCGGAGCATCTCAGCGGCTGCATCGACGGCTGTTACATCTGCAGCCCATAGCAGCACACTGATCATCGAGAACTACAAATTACAATATTAGTGTCCGGTGAGTTTGTTGCAAGTTGGAAGTGGAGTGTTGTACATAGGAAGTGTGCTTTTACAGGATTGTTGATTACAAGTTTGCGTGTGTAAATAGTTAATATCTTACAATAATGTCGGGAAGTGAAATGTCAGACGAAGAGCAATCTATGTCCGATAGGAGCATGAGAGCCCTTTTTAGGGCGATCGCTAAATTAAAACAGTCTAACGAAGAATCTACTGCTAGATTAAAAGAGGAACTTAAAGGGGAGCTAACAAAATCGACAGACAGGTTACAGGAACATCTTAATGAAACCAGTCGAGAATTAAGTGATAAAATAGAGTCTTCTAAAGTTGAAATGCAGGAAAAATTAGTAGGACTTAGTAATAAGATTGCTGATAATTGTAAAAGGTTAGAAGAACATATCCAGGAATCGCGCGAGGAAAAAGCTCGCATGCGACACGATATTACTGACTTATCCGAGAGACTAGATAGTGTCAATATCTTAGTTGTAAATGAAATACAGAAAAATAACGATATGTTACGAGATGAATTTTCTATGCAAACAGAAACTGTTCGCAGAGAATTATGGAAATCTATTAAAGAGGTCTCTACCAAACCTGTAGAGATTTCTTCAATAGATAATGTAGAATTAGAGACATTAACTCATCAAGTAGAAAAGGACCACACCGAAATCGAAAACATGAAATTTTTAATTACTGAAATATGCAGTAATCTTGGGACTGCCAAAGATAATAACATTGATGAAGGTACAGAGCGTTCACATCGTGAACACAGGGAAGAATCGATATTAGCTAGTCGCGTATCCAATACAGAAATGCGGATACAGGAAATTACTAAACGGTTACCGGAATTAGATAATAACGAGAACATTTCAGGTAGCAGAGGTAATAACATAATCAGAGACAACAGTCGCATCGAATTTGCTAGCTCGGACGACAACAATATGAATAAAGCAATCACGGCAAGCCAATCCGATGCAACTCCGTCTCTGCAATCTAAACAAAATCCGACTATTTCTCTCGCAGAATGTCTGGATGACATAACAACAAATTCAAATGTAGCAAGTCGATTTCCTGTATTCAAACCAGGAGGCGAACTGCACCCTATAATCTTTATAAAAGCTTTTGAAACATCATTATCTTCTAAATGGAGTAATGAAAAACGCATTCAATTTGTAATAGGACATTTAGAAGCAGAAGCTGCGGAATGGGCAGTACGGCATAGAAATGAATTCAGGGATTGGGATGATTTTGTTAAGCAATTTAAACAAAATTATTGGTCAAGAGGAAAATAACAACACTTAACTTTAGAGTTGTTAGCCCCTCCTCCATATTCTAAACGGTGGAGAGGTTATAGGAATTACTTCAAGTGGAATTTAAACCGTGCTAAATTAATTGAAAGTCATCTAATGCGAGTCCTAATTAGTGGATTACCGTATTACATAAAGGAAAGAAAAATGTTATTCTACGACTTATACAAAACCTTAATAATGGGGACGAAACAGTTAACACCCGGGGTGTGTGGTTATATTTTAACGACTTGTTGTATTGGAAAGCACAGAGGGAACACCAGAGATGGAAAATCTGCATTCCGAAAACTGTTGTGGATGAGTTAATTACTTATATTCATGAAGGTTACGGGCATTTTGGAATTCATAAATGTATTAAACATCTAATGAAGTATTATTATTTCAAAAAATATGTCACGTATTGTGAGAAGTATTATTAGGGCTTGTGAAACCTGTCAAAAGGTTAAAGTTAATAACAAATCCAAGCGTTATAAATTATATGCTGTAATTCCTCGAGGTTTGTGGGATCTACTGTCATTAGATTTTTTCGGCCCTCTGCCTCGGAGTTCAGGAGGATTAACATATGTGTTTGTTGTAATGGAATGTTGGTCCAAACATGTGAAGCTATATACTTTGAAACGAGCGAATACAGCAAGCGTTATACGCTGCCTCACCCGAAATTACTTTGTGAACTGGGGCATTCCTAAACGACTTATGTCTGACAACGGTAGTGCCTTTATTAGTCAAAGATTTCAAGATATGATAAAACAATATGGAATCAAACATATCTTAATTTCGAAATATCACCCTCAAAGTAATTTAGTAGAAAGAGTCATGAAAGAATTAGGACGATTATGTAGAACTTATTGTGCGCATAAACATACTCGGTGGGCCAAACTAATGCCTGAATTCGAAAAGATATTAAATGAATTGCCTCACCTAACGACGGGATTATCACCTATAGAAATTTTAGGCAAACGAATTATAGGTGAGCCTTTACTAGCTGCTTTACCTTGGCCACCAGTAAATGAGATCCAACAATGCATTCCAGACGAAAAAGTTTGCGAACAGATTGTAAAAAATGCCGAACGGAGAATTAAAAGTTATAATCAACAGGCTATAGAACCCTCTTTTCAGGTAGGAGATCTTGTGTTAGTACGATCTCATCCTAAAAGTTCTAAGATCGATAAGGAATGTAGAAAATTCTTCTTTATCTTTGAAGGTCCATATGTTGTACATAAAATTGTACATCCCAAAGCATTACTTCTTATGGAACCTTCATCAGGTGTAATTAAAGGATTATATAGTGTTGATCAAATGAAACCCTTCATTCCTAAATAAGTTAATATTTAGTATATGTTACACACGGAAGAGCGTTCATAGTTTATTCATGTGAAGTTTTTCGTGATAGTTACGTATTATTTTAAAGAATGAAACAGAAAGCTTAAACAAGTGTTCTACAATAATCTACTGGTACTTCAAAAAAAGAGAAAGATAACCAAAAGGGGGATTTATATGGAGGAAATTTTGCTCTTAGGTCTAAAGGAATTTTGCGTATTTTAAATTTACTCGGATAGTAGGAACCAAAGGGGATGGTTGATAGTTTTAGGGACCATGGGCGTCCAGAGCTATATGGCTCACGAGAACATAGCAGAGTGCCTTTAATAGAGGTTTGTAATAGTGTTAATATAGAACACACCAAACGGGGCTCTCTCGCTTGTTTCTCCTAAATAAATGGCCATTACCCAACAAGGTGTCCGAAGGTAAAGAAAGCCGTGCCGAGATTCTAAAGAAAGTTTTGCTTGATTTCTTCTTGACCTCAGGCATAAATAAGGCATTAGGGAAAAGAATGACGTAAAGTAAATAGTACTATTAGTTATTGTGAGAAACGTATTGGTAATATACATTCTTGGAAAGAATAACTCTAGTAAATAAATGAAACTATAACTAATCTATCACAATTTGAATGCTCTGTCCTAATGTACAACGTCAAAAAACGTACTAAATTAGTATTTATTAGCAACTATTAACTGAAGAGGAGCAATCTCCCTATATTCGGCTACGAATTACCATAATAGCACAATTAAGAGTAAATGACAAATAGTCACAACAATATCGTATTAAAAGGATTAAATCTATCTAAGAGCAAGGGCTCTAGGTTACGTAAAATGTGAGAAAAATGTATTAACAGTTAAATATTGTATATTGAAAAGTTTTAATTTCGGTTAAAACCTGACAAACTGAGCTTGTGGGTGGGGTATGTAGTGGGACGAAATTAAGCGTCACCCATCCACCAAAGTCAGCCCAGTTTGCAGGTGACTATAAGTTTAATTTAGTTTTGTTTATGTGTTTTCTTATTATTTATAATAGATGTGAATTATCTAAAAGTTTTGTATTTTTTTATGTGTTTCATGTACGGAGAGATCGGCGCAACGAACGGGGACAGCATCTTCGTTGCCGCGACCAGAGAGGAAATTGCTGGCCGCTATACGTCGCGGGTCGACAGCCAAGGAGCAACAGAAGATCCTGGAACCGAGTTGTTGCGTCGTGCTTCTAAAAATTAAAAATGAAGTTTTATACTCTTTTTGTACAACAATGACATCAAATAGAACTTAATCTTATTGAGATGTCAGTCACTGTCTGTCAACGCTCAAGTTCACATCTGTATGTGTAGGAAGCTAATAAAATAGTGTATGCTACTAAAGTTGAAACACTTGTCTTGAAGATTTATTTATGAAGAGTTATGTGAACGGATTAATAATATATTTGACAAGATTATTGATTCAGACAGCGTTGGCCGAAACTTTGAATCTAAAAAGTTTATTTAATGTGTGATTCTGATATCGATTAGATCAAGATAACGTGTGTCGATATAATTTTCTGAGGAGAAACAAACGAACTTTAAATTCGAAAAAGTTACGAAAACCAATTGGCCCAAGTGATGTAATTCTCTGCACACGACTCAACTGATGTTTTACAGTTTCGTTCAAGAACCATTCTATGACAATTTAAAAAGAATATGAATCATTTTTGAAGTGGGTTGTAACTGACGTAGGTGACGAAGTCTGCACATGGTCATACATATATCAAACGAAAAGCTAATCGCGTCGTTTACACCACACTCTTCCTACTGACTATGTTTGGAACCATTCCCGTGACACTAGTTATAGATTCCGATGCTTCACTGGTGGTTTACTGTATCCTTTGGACCTTCTTATTGACGATGAAACACAGAAATTGCATCGGAAATAAATACAAAAGGCACAATGCCGACTTAAGTACAAGAAGACTGACTCTTCTTACTGTCTATGTTTCGAACCATTCCTGTGACAATAGTTATAGATTCCGATGCTTTACTCCAGGTTTACTGTATCCCTTGGACCATCTTATTGACGATGAAACACAGAAATTGCATCGGAATTAAATACAAAAGGCACAATGCCGACTTAAGGACAAGAAGACTGACTCTTCTTACTGACTATGTTTGAACCATTCCTGTGACACTAGTTATAGATTCCGATGCTTCACTCCAGGTTTACTGTATCCCTTGGACCTTCTTATTGACGATGAAACAAAGAAATTGCATCGGAATTAAATACAAAATGCACAATGCCGACTTAAGTACAAGAAGACTGACTCTTCGTACTGTCTATGCTTTTAACCATTCCTGTGACACTAGTTATAGATTCCGTTGCTTCACTTCAGGTTTACTGATTCCCTTGGACCTTCTGATTGACGATGAAACACAGAAATTGCATCGGAATTAAATACAAAAGGCACAATGCCGACTTAAGAATAAGAAGACTGACTCTTCCTACTGTCTATGTTTTGAACAATTTCTGTGACACTAGTTATAGAGTCCCATAATTCACTTCAGGTTTACTGTATCGCTTGGACTTTCATATTGACGATGAAACACAGAAATTGCATCGGAACTAAATACAAAAGGCACAATGCCGACTTAAGTACAAGAAGACTGACTCTTCTTACTGTCTATGTTTTGAACCATTACTGTGACTCTAGTTATAGATTCCGATACTTCACTTGAGGTTTACTGTATCCCCTGGACCTTCTTATTGGCGATGAAACACAGAAATTGCATCGGAATTAAATACATAAGGCACAATGCCGACTTAAGTACAAGAAGACTGACTCTTCTTACTGTCTATGATTTGAACGATTCCTGTGGCACTAGTTATAGATTCCGATGCTTCACTTCCGGTTAACTGTATCCCTCTGACGTTCTTATTGACGATGAAACACAGAAATTGCATCGGAATTAAATACAAAAGGCACAATGCTGACTTAACTACAAGAAGACTGACTCTTCCTACTGTCGATATTTGAACCATTCATGTGACACTAGTTATAGATTCCGATGCTTCACTTCAGGTTTACTGTATCCCTTGTACTTTCTTATTGACGATGAAACACAGAAATTGCGTCTGAATTATATACAAAAGGCACAATGCCGACTTAAGTACATGAAGACCGACTCTTCTTATTGACAATGATTTGAACCATTCCTGTGACACTAGTTATCGATTCCGATGCTTCACTTCAGGTGTACTGTATCTCTTGGACATTCTTATTGACGATGAAACACAGAAATTGCATCGGATTTAAATACAATAGCCACAATGCCGACTTAAGTACAGGAAGACTGACTCTTCCTACTGTCTATGTTTTGAACCATTCCTGTGACACTAGTTTTAGATTCCGATGCTTCACTTTAGGTTTACTGTATCCCTCTGACCTTCTCATTGACGATGAAACACAGAAATTGCATCGGAATTAAATACAAAAGGCACAATGCCGAATAAAGTATATGAAGACTAACTCTTCCTACTGTCTATGTTTTGATCCATTTCTGTGACACTAGTTATAGAGTCCGATGCTTCACTTGAGGTTTACTGTATCCCTTGGACCTTCTTATTGACGATGAATCACAGAAATTGCATCGGAATGAAATACAAAAGGCACAATGCCGACTTAAGTACAAGAAGACTGACTCTTCTTACTGTCTATATTTTGAACCATTCAAGTGACACTAGTTATAGATTCCGATGCTTCACGTCAGGTTTACTGTAACTCTTGGACATTCTTATTGACGATGAAACACAGAAATTGCATCGGAATTAAATACAAAAGGCACAATGCCGACTTAAGTACAAGAAGATTAACTCTTCTTACTGTCTATGTTTTGAACCATTACTGTGACTCTAGTTATAGATTCCGATGCTTCACTCCAGGTTTACTGTATCCCTTGGACCTTCTTATTGACGATCAAACACAGAAATTGCATCGGAATTAAATACAAAAGGCACAATGACGAATTAAGTACAAGAAGACTGACTCTTCTTACTGTCTATATTTTGAACCATTCCAGTGACAGTAGTTATAGATTCCGATGCTTCACTTCAGGTTTACTGTATCCCTCTGACCTTCTTATTGACGGTGAAGCACAGAAATTGCATCGGAATTAAATACGAAAGGCACAATGCCCAATTAAGTACAAGAAGACTGACTCTTCTTTATGACTATGCTTTTAAATCATTCCTGTGACACTAGTTATAGATTCCGATGCTTCACTTCAGGTTTACTGTATCCCTCTGACCTTCTTATTGACGATGAAACACAGAAATTGCATCGGAATTAAATACAAAAGGCACAATGCCGACTTAAGTACATGAAGACCGACTCTTTTTATTGACAATGATTTGAACCATTCCTGTGACACTAGTTATAGATTCCGATGCTTCACTACAGGTTTACTGTATCCCTTGGACATTCTTATTTACGATGAAACACAAAATTGCATCGGAATTAAATGCAAACGGCACATTGCCGACTTAAGGACAAGAAGACTGACTCTTCTTATTGACTATGTTTTGAACCATTCCTGTGACACTAGTTATAGTTTCCGATGCTTCACTTCCGGTTTACTGTATCCCTCTGACCTTCTTATTGACGATGAAACACAGAAATTGCATAGGGATTAAATACAGAAGGCTCAATGCCGACTTAAGTACATGAAGACTGACTCTTCTTACTGTCTATGTTTGTACCATTCCTGTGACACTAGTTATAGATTCCGATGCTTCACTTCAGGTTTGCTGTATCCCTCTGACCTTCTTATTGACAGTAAAACACAGAAATTGCATCGGAATTTAATACGAAAGGCACAATGCCGACTTAAGTACAAGAAGACTGAATCTTCTTACTGTCTATGTTTTGTACCACTCCTGTGACACTAGTTGTATATTCCCATGCTTCACTTCTGGTTTACTGTATCCCTTGGACCTTCTTATTGACGATGAAACACAGAAATTGCACGCAATTAAACACAAAAGGCACAATGCCGACTTAAGTACAAGAACACTGACTCTTCCTACTGTCTATGATTTGAACCATTCCTTTGACACTAGTTATAGATTCCGATGCTTCACTTCAGGTTCACTGTAACTCTTGGACATTCTTATTGACGGTGAAGCACAGAAATTGCATCGGTATTAAATACGAAAGGCACAATGCTCAATTAAGTACAAGAAGACTGACTCTTCTTTCTGAGTATGTTTTAAACATTCCTGTGACACTAGTTATAGATTCCGATGCTTCACTTCAGGTTTACTGTATCCCTCTGACCTTCTTATTGACGATGAAACACAGAAATTGCATCGGTATTAACTAGAAAATGCACAATGCCGACTTAAGTACAAGAAGGCTGACTCTTCTTACTGTTTATGTTTTGAACCAATCCTGTGACACTAGTTGTAGATTCCGATGCTTCACTTCAGGTTTACTGTATTCCTTGGACGTTCTTATTGATGATGAAACACAAAATTGCATCGAAATTAAATGCAAAAGGCACAATGCCGACTTAAGGACAAGAAGACTGACTCTTCTTACTGACTATGTTTTGAACAATTCCTGTGACACTAGTTATAGTTTCCGATTGTTCACTTCCGGTTTACTGTATCCCTCTGACCATTTTATTGACGATGAAACACAGAAATTGCATCGGAATTCAATACGAAGGGCCCAATGCCGACTTAAGTACAAGATGATTGACTCTTCTTACTGTCCATGTTTTGAACCAATCCTGTGACACTAGTTGTAGAATCAGATGCTTCACTTCAGGTTTACTGTATCTGTTGGACCTTCTTATTCACGATGAGACACAGATATTGCATCGGAATTAAATACAAAAGGCACAATGCCGACTTAAGTACAAGAAGACTGACTCATCTACTGTCTATGTTTAAAACCATTTCTGTGACACTAGTTATTGAGTCCGATGCTTCACTTCAGGTTTACTGTATCCCTTGGGCCTTCTTATTGACGATGAATCACAGAAATTGCATCGGAATTAAATAGAAAAGGCACAATGCCGACTTAAGTACAAGAAGAATGACTCTTATTACTGACTATGTTTTGAACCATTCCTGTGACACTAGTTTTGGATTCCGATGCTTCACTTCAGGTATACTGCATCGCTCTGACCTTCTTATTGACGATGAAACACAGAAATTGCATCGGAATTAAATATAAAAGGCACAATGCCGACTTAAGTACAAGAAGACTGACTCTTCCTACTGTCTATGTTTTGAACCATTGCTGTGACACTAGTTATAGATTCCGATGCTTCATTTCAGGTTTACTGTATCCCTCTGACCTTATTGCCGATGAAACACAGAAATTGCATCGGAATTAAATACGAAAGGCACAATGCTGACTTAAGGACAAGAAGACTGACTCTTCTTACTGACTATGTTTTGAACCATTCCTGTGACACTAGTTATGGATTCCGATGCTTCACTTCAGGTTTACTGTATCCCTCTGAATGTCTTATTGTCGATGAAACACAGAAATTGCATCGGAATTAAATACCAAAGCCACAATGCCGACTTATGTACATGAAGACTGACTCTTCGTACTGTCTATGTTTTGAACCGTTCCTGTGACACTAGTTATAGATTCCGATGCTTCACTTCAGGTTTACTGTGTCCCTTGGTCCTTCTCATTGACGATGAAACACAGAAATTGCATCGGAATTAAATACAAAATGCACAATGCCAACTAAAGCATAAGAAGACTGACTCTTCCTACTGTCTATGTTTGACCCATTTCTGTGACACTAGTCATAGAGTCCGATGCTGATGCTTCACTTCAGGTTTACTGTATCGCTTGGACCTTCTTATTGACGATGATACACAGAAATTGCATCGGAAATAAATACAAAAGGCACAATGCCGACTTAAGTACAAGAAGACTGAATCTTCTTACTGTCTATAATTTGAACCATTCCAGTGACACTAGTTATAGATTCCGATGCAGCACTATAGCTTTATTGTATCCCTTGGACCTTGTTATTGACGATGAAACACAGAAATTGCATCGGAATTAAATAGAAAAGGCACAATGCCGACTTAAGTACAAGAAGAATGACTCTTCCTACTGACTATGTTTTGAACCATTCCTGTGACACTAGTTATAGATTCCAATGCTTCACTTCAGGTTTACTGTATCCCATGGACATTCTTATTGACGACGAAACACAGCAATTGCATCGGAATTAAATACAAAAGGCAAAATGCCGACTTAAGTACACGAAGACTGACTCTTTTTACTGTCTATGCTTTGAACCATTCCTGTGACACTATTTATAGATTCCGATGCTTCACTTCAGGTTTACTGTATACCTTGGACCTTCTTATTGACGATGAAACACAGAAATTATATCGGAATTAAATACAAAAGGCACAATGCCGACTTACGTACAAGAAGACTGGTTCTTCCTACTGTCTATGTTTTGAACCATTCCTGTGACACTAGCTTTGGATTCCGATGCTTCACTTCAGGTATACTGCATCCCTCTGACCTTCTTATTGACGATGAAACACAGAAATTGCATTGGAATTAAATATAAAAGGCACAATGCCGACTTAAGTACAAGAAGACTGACTCATCCTACTGTCTATGTTTTGAAGCATTGCTGTGACACTAGTTATAGATTCCGATGCTTCATTTCAGGTTTACTGTATCCCTCTGACCTTATTGCCGAAGAAACACAGAAATTGCATCGGAATTAAATACGAAAGGCACAATGCTGACTTAAGGACAAGAAGACTGACTCTTCTTACTGACTATGTTTTGAACCATTCCTGTGACACTAGTTACGGATTCCGATGCTTCACTTCAGGTTTACTGTATCCCTCTGACCGTCTTATTGTCGATGAAACACAGAAATTGCATCGGAATTAAATACCAAAGCCACAATGCCGACTTATGTACATGAAGACTGACTCTTCGTACTGTCTATGTTTTGAACCATTCCTGTGACACTAGTTATAGATTCCGATGCTTCACTTCAGGTTTACTGTTTCCCTTGGTCCTTCTTATTGACGATGAAACACAGAAATTGCATCGGAATTAAATACAAAATGCACAATGCCAACTAAAGCATAAGAAGACTGACTCTTCCTACTGTCTATGTTTGATCCATTTCTGTGACACTAGTCATAGAGTCCGATGCTGATGCTTCACTTCAGGTTTACTGTATCGCTTGGACCTTCTTATTGACGATGATACACAGAAATTGCATCGGAATTAAATACAAAAGGCACAATGCCGATATAAGTACATGAAGACCGACTCTTCCTACTGACTATGTTTTGAACCATTCCTGTGACACTAGTTATAGATTCCGATGCTTCACTTGTGGTTTACTGTATCCTTTGCACCTTCTTATTGACGATGAAACACAGAAATTGCATCGGAAATAAATACAAAAGGCACAATGCCGACTTAAGTACAAGAAGACTGACTCTTCTTACTGTCTATGTTTCGAACCATTCCTGTGACAGTAGTTATAGATTCCGATGCTTTACTCCAGGTACACTGCATCCCTTGGACCATCTTATTGACGATGAAACACAGAAATTGCATCGGAATTAAATACAAAAGGCACAATGCCGACTTAAGGACAAGAAGACTGACTCTTCTTACTGACTATGTTTTGAACCATTCCTGTGACACTAGTTATAGATTCCGATGCTTCACTCCAGGTTTACTGTATCCCTTGGACCTTCTTATTGACGATGAAACAAAGAAATTGCATCGGAATTAAATACAAAATGCACAATGCCGACTTAAGTACAAGAAGACTGACTCTTCGTACTGTCTATGCTTTTAACCATTCCTGTGACACTAGTTATAGATTCCGTTGCTTCACTTCAGGTTTACTGATTCCCTTGGACCTTCTGATTGACGATGAAACACAGAAATTGCATCGGAACTAAATACAAAAGGCACAATGCCGACTTAAGTCAAGAAGACTGACTCTTCTTACTGTCTATGTTTTGAACCATTACTGTGACTCTAGTTATAGAGTCCCATGCTTCAAGTCAGGTTTACTGTATCCCCTGGACCTTCTTATTGGCGATGAAACACAGAAATTGCATCGGAATTCAATACATAAGGCACAATGCCGACTTAAGTACAAGAAGACTGACTCTTCTTACTGTCTATGATTTGAACGATTCCTGTGGCACTAGTTATAGATTCCGTTGCATCACTTCCGGTTAACTGTATCCCTCTGACTTTCTTATTGACGATGAAACACAGAAATTGCATCGGAATTAAATACAAAAGGCACAATGCTGACTTAAGTACAAGAAAACTGACTCTTCTTACTGTCGATATTTGAACCATTCATGTGACACTAGTTATAGATTCCGATGCTTCACTTCAGGTTTACTGTTTCCCTCTGACCTTCTTATTGACGGTGAAGCACAGATATTGCTTCGGAATTTAATACGAAAGGCACAAAGCCGAATTAAGTACAAGAAGACTGACTCTTCTTACTGACTATGTTTTGAACCAATCCTGTGACACTAGTTATAGATTCCGATGCTTCGATTCAGGTTTACTGTATAGCTCTGACCTTCTTATTGACGATAAAACACAGAAATTGCATCGGAATTAAATAGAAAAGGCACAATGCCGACTTAAGTACAAGGAGACTGACTCTTCTTACTGTCTATGATTTGAACCAATCCTGTGACACTAGTTGTAGATTCCGATGCTTCACTTCAGGTTTACTGTATCCCTTGGACCTTCTTATTGACGATGAGAAACAGAAATTGCATCGGAATTAAATACAAAATGCACAATGCTGACTTAAGTACATGAGGACCGACTCTTCTTATTGACAATGATTTGAACCATTCCTGTGACACTAGTTATAGATTCCGATGCTTCACTTCAGGTTTACTGTATCCCTTGGACAATCTTATTGACGATGAAACATAGAAATTGCATCGGAATTAAATACAAAAGGCACAATGCCTACTTAAGTACATGAAGGCCGACTCTTCCTACTGACTATGTTTTGAACCATTCCTGTGACACTAGTTATAGATTCCGATGCTTCACTTGAGGTTTACTGTATCCCTTGGACCTTCTTATTGACGGTGAAACACAGAAATTGCATCTGAATTTAATACGAAAGGCACAATGCCGACTTAAATAGAAGAAGACTGACTCTTCTTACTGTCTATATTTTGAACCATTCCAGTGACACTAGTTATCGATTCCGATGCATCACTTCAGGTTTACTGTATCCCTCTGACCTTCTTATTGACGGTGAAGCACAGAAATTGCATCGGAATTAAATACGAAAGGCACAATGCCCAATTAAGTACAAGAAGACTGACTCTTCTTTCTGACTATGTTTTGAAACATTCCTGTGACACTAGTTATAGATTCCGATGCTTCACTTCAGGTTTACTGTGTCCCTCTGACCTTCTTATTGACGATGAAACACAGAAATTGCATCGGTATTAAATAGAAAAGGCACAATGCCGACTTAAGTACAAGAAGACTGACACTTCTTACTGTCTATGTTTTGAACCAATCCTGTGACACTAGATGTAGATTCCGATGCTTCACTTCAGGTATACTGTATCCCTTGGACCTTCTTATTGCCGATGAAACACAGAAATTGCATCGAAATTGAATACAAAAGGCACAATGCCGACTTAAGTACAAGAAGACTGACTCTTCCTACTCTCTATGTTTTGAACCATTCCTATGACACTAGTTATAGATTCCGATGCTTCACTTCAGGTTTACTGTATCCCTTGTACTTTCTTATTGACAATGAAACACATTAATTACATCGGAATTAAATACAAAAGGCACAATGCCGACTTCAGTACATGAAGACCGACTCTTCTTATTGACAATGATTTGAACCATTCCTGTGACACTAGTTATAGATTCCGATGCTTCACTACAGGTTTACTGTATCCCTTGGACATTCTTATTGACGATGAAACACAAAATTGCATCGGAATGAAATGCAAAAGGCACAATGCCGACTTACGGACAAGAAGACTGACACTTCTTACTGACTATGATTTGAACCATTCCTGTGACACTAGTTATAGATTCCGATGCTTCACTTCAGGTTTACTGTATCCCTCTGACCTTCTTATTGACGGTGAAACACAGAAATTGCATCGGAATTTAATACGAAAGGCACAATGCCGACTTAAATACAAGAAGACTGACTCTTCTTACTGTCTATGATTTGAACCGTTCCTGTGAGACTAGTTGTAGATTCAGATGCTTCACTTCAGGTTTACTGTATCTGTTGGACCTTCTTATTCACGATGAGACACAGAAATTGCATCGGAATTAAATACAAAAGGCACAATGCCGACTTAAGTACAAGAAGACTGACTCTTCTACTGTCTATGTTTGGAACCATTTCTGTGACACTAGCTATAGATTCCGATGCTTCACTTCAGGTTTACTGTATCCCTCTGCCTTTCGTATTGACGATGAAACACAGAAATGGCATCGGAGTAAAATGCAAAAGGCACAATGCTGACTTAAGTTCAAGAAGACTGACTCTTGTTACCGTCTATGTCTTGAACCATTCCATTGACACTAGTTATAGATTCCGATGCTTCACTCCAGGTTTACTGTATCCCTTGGACCTTGTTATTGACGATGAAACACAGATATTGCATTGGAATTAAATAGAAAAGCCACAATGCAGACTTAAGTACAAGAAGACTGACTCTTCTTACTGACTATGTTTTGAACCATTCCTGTGAAGCTAGTTATAGATTCCGATGCTTCACTCCAGGTTTACTGTATCCCTTGGACCTTCTTATTGACGACGAAACACAGAAATTGCATCGGAATGAAATACAAAAGGCACAATGCCGACTTAAGTAGAAGAAGACTGACTCTTCCTACTGTCTATGTTTTGAACCATTGCTGTGACACTAATTATAGATTACGACGCTTCACTCCATTTTTACTGTATCCGTCTGACCTTTAAATGACGATGAAACACAGAAATTGCATTGGAAATAAATACAAAACCCACATGCCGACTTAAGTACAAGAAGACTGACTCTTCGTACTGTCCATGTTTTGATTCATTCCTGTGACACTAGTTATAGATTCCGATGCTTCACTTCAGGTTTACTGTATCCCTTGGACCTTCTTATTGACGATGAAACACAGAAATTGCATCGGAATTAAATACAAAAGGCACAATGCCGACTTAAGTATAAGAAGACTGACTCCTCCTACTGTCTATGTTTTGAACCATTTCTGTGACACTAGTTATAGAGTCCGATGCTTAACTTCAGGATTACTGTATCCCTTGGACCTTCGTATTGACGATGAAACACAGAAATTGCATCGGAATTAAATACAAAAGGCACAATGCCGACTTAAGTACAAGAAGACTGACTCTTCTTACTGTCTATGATTTGAACCGTTCCTGTGAGACTAGTTATCGATTCTGATGCTTCACTCCAGGTTTACTGTATTCCTTGGACCTACGTATTGACGATGAAACACAGAAATTGCATCGGAATTAAATACAAAAGGCACAATGCCTACTTAAGTACATGAAGACCGACTCTTCCTACTGACTATGTTTTGAACCATTCCTGTGACACTAGTTATAGATTCCGATGCTTCACTTGAGGTTTACTGTATCCCTTGGACCTTCTTATTGACGAATAAACACAGAAATTGCATCGGAATTAAATACAAAAGGCACAATGCCGACTTAAATACAAGAAGACTGACTTTTCTTACTGTCTATGATTTGAACCGTTCCTGTGAGACTAGTTATCGATTCCGATGGTTCACTCCAGGTTTACTGTATTCCTTGGACCTACGTATTGACGATGAAACATAGAAATTGCATCGGAATTAAATACAAAAGGCACAATGCCGACTGCAGGACAAGAAGACTGTCTCTCCTTACTGACTATGTTTTGAACCATTCCTGTGACACTAGCTATAGATTCCGATGCTTCACTTCAGGTTTACTGTATCCCTCTGACTTTCTTATTGACGATGAAACACTGAAATGGCATCGGAGTAAAATGCAAGAGGCACAATGCCAACTTAAGTTCAAGAAGACTGACTCTTGTTACTGTCTATGTCTTGAACCATTCCATTGACACTAGTTATAGATTCCGATGCTTCACACCAGGTTTACTGTATCCCTTGGACCTTGTTATTGACGATGAAACACAGATATTGCATTGGAATTAAATAGAAAAGCCACAATGCAGACTTAAGTACAAGAATACTGACTCTTCTTATTGACTATGTTTTGAACCATTCCTGTGACACTAGTTATAGATTCCGATGCTTCACTCCAGGTTTACTGTATCCCTTGGACCTTCTTATTGACGACGAAACACAGAAATTGCATCGGAATGAAATACAAAAGGCACAATGCCGACTTAAGTAGAAGATGAATTACTCTTCCTACTGTCTATGTTTTGAACCATTTCTGTGACACTAGTTATAGAGTCCGATGCTTCACTTCAGGTTTGCTGTATCCCTTGGACCTTCTTATTGACGATGAATCACAGAAATTTCATCGGAATTAAATACATAAGGCACAATGCCGACTTAAGTACAAGAAGACTGACTCTTCTTACTGTCTATATTTTGAACCAATCCAGTGACACTAGTTATAGATTCCGATGCTTCACTTCAGGTTTACTGTATCCCTTGGACCTTCGTATTGACGATGAAACACAGAAATTGCATTGGAATTAAATACAAAAGGCACAATGCCGACTTAAGTACAAGAAGACTGACTTTTCTTACTGTCTTTGTTTTGAACCATTACTGTGACTCTAGTTATAGATTCCTAAGCTTCACTCCAGGCTTACTGTATCCCTTTGACCTTCTAATTGACGATGGAACACAGAAATTGCATCGGAATTAAATACAAAAGGCACAATGCCGAATTAAGTACAAGAAGACTGACTCTTCTTACTGACTATGTGTAGAACCATTCCTGTGAAACTAGTTATAGATTCCGATGCTTCACTTCAGGTTTACTGTATCCTTTGTCCCTTCTTATTGACGATGAAACACAGAAATTGCATCAGAATTAAATACAAAAGGCACAATACCGAATTAAGTACATGAAGACCAACTCTTCTTGCTGACTATGATTTGAACCATTCCAGTGCGACTAGTTATAGATTCCGATGCTTCACTTCAGGTTTACTGTATCCCTTGGACATAATTATTGACGATGAAACACAGAAATTGCATGGGAATTAAATACAAAAGGCACAGTGCCGACTTAAGTACAAGAAGACTGACTCTTCTTACTGTCTATGATTTGAACCATTCCTGTGAGACTAGTTATCGATTCCGATGCTTCACTCTAGGATTGCTGTACCCCTTGGACCTTCTTATTGACGATGAATTACAGAAATCGCATCGGAATGAAATAGGAAAGGCAAAATGCCGACTTAAGTACTAGAAGACTGACTCTTCTTACTGTCTATATTTTGAACCTTTCCAGTGACACTAGTTATCGATTCCGATGCATCACTTCAGGTTTACTCTATCCCTCTGGCCTTCTTATTGACGGTGAAGCACAGAAATTGCATCGGAATTAAATACGAAAGGCACAATGCCCAATTAAGTACAAGAAGACTGAATCTTCTTTCTGACTATGTTTTGAAACATTCCTGTGACACTAGTTATAGATTCCGATGCTTCACTTCAGGTTTACTGTGTCCCTCTGACCTTCTTATTGACGATGAAACACAGAAATTGCATCGGTATTAAATAGAAAAGGCACAATGCCGACTTAAGTACAAGAAGACTGACACTTCTTACTGTCTATGTTTTGAACCAATCCTGTGACACTAGATGTAGATTCCGATGCTTCACTTCAGGTATACTGTATCCCTTGGACCTTCTTATTGCCGATGAAACACAGAAATTGCATCGAAATTGAATACAAATGGCACAATGCCGACTTAAGTACAAGAAGACTGACTCTTCCTACTCTCTATGTTTTGAACCATTCCTATGACACTAGTTATAGATTCCGATGCTTCACTTCAGGTTTACTGTATCCCTTGTACTTTCTTATTGACAATGAAACACAGAAATTGCATCGGAATTAAATACAAAAGGCACAATGCCGACTTCAGTACATGAAGACCGACTCTTCTTATTGACAATGATTTGAACCATTCCTGTGACACTAGTTATAGATTCCGATGCTTCACTACAGGTTTACTGTATCCCTTGGACATTCTTATTGACGATGAAACATAAAATTGCATCGGAATGAAATGCAAAAGGCACAATGCCGACTTACGGACAAGAAGACTGACACTTCTTACTGACTATGATTTGAACCATTCCTGTGACACTAGTTATAGATTCCGATGCTTCACATCAGGTTTACTGTATCCCTTGTACTTTCTTATTGACGATGAAACACAGAAATTGCGTCTGAATTATATACAAAAGGCACAATGCCGACTTAAGTACATGAAGACCGACTCTTCTTATTGACAATGATTTGAACCATTCCTGTACACTACTTATCAATTCCGATGGTTCACTTCAGGTGTACTGTATCTCTTGGACATTCTTATTGACGATGAAACACAGAAATTGCATCGGATTTAAATACAATAGCCACAATGCCGACTTAAGTACAGGAAGAATGACTCTTCCTACTGTCTATGTTCTGAACCTTTCCTGTGACACTAGCTTTAGATTCCGATGCTTCACTTTAGGTTTACTGTATCCCTCTGACCTTCTTATTGACGATGAAACACAGAAATTGCTTCGGAATTAAATACAAAAGGCACAATGCCGACTAAAGTATATGAAGACTAACTCTTCGTACTGTCTATGTTTTGATCCATTTCTGTGGCACTAGTTATAGAGTCCGATGCTTCACTTGAGGTTTACTGTATCCCTTGGACCTTCTTATTGACGATGAATCACAGAAATTGCATCGGAATTAAATACAAAAGGCACAATGCCGACTTAAGTACAAGAAGATTAACTCTTCTTACTTTCTATGTTTTGAACCATTACTGTGACTCTAGTTATAGATTCCGATGCTTCACTCCAGGTTTACTGTATCCCTTGGACCTTCTTATTGACGATCAAACACAGAAATTGCATCGGAATTAAATACAAAAGGCACAATGCCGACTTAAGTACAAGAAGACTGTCTCTTCTTACTGTCTATATTTTGAACCATTCCAGTGACAGTAGTTATAGATTCCGATGCTTCACTTCAGGTTTACTGTATCCCTCTGACCTTCTTATTGACGGTGAAGCACAGAAATTGCATCGGAATTAAATACGAAAGGCACAATGCCCAATTAAGTACAAGAAGACTGACTCTTCTTTATGACTATGCTTTTGAATCATTCCTGTGACACTAGTTATAGATTCCGATGCTTCACTTCAGGTTTACTGTATCCCTCTGACCTTCTTATTGACAGTAAAACACAGAAATTGCATCGGAATTTAATACGAAAGGCACAATGGCGACTAAAGTACATGAAGACTGACTCTTCTTACTGTCTATGTTTGTACCATTCCTGTGACACTAGTTATAGATTCCGATGCTTCACTTCAGGTTTGCTGTATCCCTCTGACCTTCTTATTGACAGTAAAACACAGAAATTGCATCGGAATTAAATACGAAAGGCACAATGCCGACTTAAGTACAAGAAGACTGACTCTTCTTACTGTCTATGTTTTGTACCAATCCTGTGACACTAGTTGTATATTCCCATGCCTCACTTCAGGTTTACTGTATCCCTTGGACCTTCTTATTGACGATGAAACACAGAAATTGCATCGGTATTAAATAGAAAAGGCACAATGCCGATTTAAGTACAGGAAGACTGACTCTTCCTACTCTCTATGTTTTGAACCATTCCTATGACACTAGTTATAGATTCCGATCCTTCACTTCAGGTTTACTGTTTCCCTTGTACTTTCTTATTGACGATGAAACACAGAAATTGTATCGGAATTAAATACAAAAGGCAAAATGCCGACTTAAGTACATGAAGACCGACTCTTCTTATTGACAATGATTTGAACCATTCCTGTGACACTAGTTATAGATTCCGATGCTTCACTACAGGTTTACTGTATCCCTTGGACATTCTTATTGACGATGAAACACAAAATTGCATCGGAATTATATGCAAACAGCACAATGCCGACTTAAGGGCAAGAAGACTGACTCTTCTTATTGACTATGTTTTGAACCATTCCTGTGACACTAGTTATAGTTTCCGATGCTTCACTTCCGGTTTACTGTATCCCTCTGACCTTCTTATTGACGATGAAACACAGAAATTGCATCGAAACTCAATACGAAAGGCCCAATGCCAACTTAAGTACAAGAAGACTGACTCTTCTTACTGTCTATGTTTTGAACCAATCCTGTGACACTAGTTGTAGATTCAGATGCTTCACTTCAGGTTTACTGTATCCCTTGGACCTTCTTATTCACGATGAGACACAGAAATTGCATCGGAATTAAATACAAAGGGCACAATGCCGACTTAAGTACAAGAAGACTGACTCTTCTACTGTCTATGTTTGGAATCATTTCTGTGACACTAGTTATTGAGTCCGATGCTTCACTTCAGGTTTACTGTATCCTTTGGGCCTTCTTATTGACGATGAATCACAGAAATTGCATCGGAATTAAATACAAAAGGCACAATGCCGCCTTAAGTACAAGAAGACTGAATCTTCTTACTGTCTATAATTTGAACCATTCCAGTGACACTAGTTATAGATTCCGATGCAGCACTATAGGTTTATTGTATCTCTTGGACGTTGATATTGACGATGAAACACAGAAATTGCATCGGAATTAAATAGAAAAGGCACAATGCCGACTTAAGTACAAGAAGAATGACTCTTCCTACTGACTATGTTTTGAACCATACCTGTGACACTAGTTATAGTTTCCGATGCTTCACCTCAGGTTTACAGTATACCTTGGACATTCTTATTGACGATGAAACACAGCAATTGCATCGGAATTAAATACAAAAGGCAAAATGCCGACTTAAGTACACGAAGACTGACTCTTTTTACTGTCTATGCTTTGAATCATTCCTGTGACACTAGTTATAGATTCCGATGCTTCACTCCAGGTATACTGTATCCCTTGGAACGTCTTATTGACGATGAAACACAGAAATTGCATAGGAATTAAATCCAAAAGGCACAATGCCGACTTAAGGACAAGAAGACCGACTCTTCTTACTGACTTTGTTTTGAACCATTCCGGTGACGGTAGTTATAGATTCCGAAGCTTCACTTCCGGTTTATTGTATCCCTCTGACCTTATTATTGACGATGAAACACAGAAATTGCATTGGAATTAAATGCAAAAGGCACAATGTCGACTTAAGTACAAGAAGTCTGTTTTTTCTTACCGTCTATGTTTTGAACCATTCCAGTGACACTAGTTATAGATTCCGATGCTTCACTCCAGGTTCACTGTATCCCTTGGACCTTCTTATTGACGATGAAACACAGAAATTGCATCGGTATTAAATAGAAAAGGCACAATGCCAACTTAAGTACAAGAAGACTGACTCTTCTTACTGACTATGTTTTGAACCATTCCTGTGAAACTAGTTATAGATTCCGATGCTTCACTTCAGGTTTACTGTATACCTTGGACCTTCTTATTGACGATGAAACACAGAAATTGCATCGGTATTACATACAAAATTCACAATGCCGACTTACGTATAAGAAGACTGGTTCTTCCCACTGTCTATGTTTTGAACCATTCCTGTGACACTAGTTTTGGATTCCGATGCTTCACTTCAGGTATACTGCATCCCTCTGACCTTCTTATTGACGATGAAACACAGAAATAGCATTGGAATTAAATATAAAAGGCACAATGCCGACTTAAGTACAAGAAGACTGACTCTTCCTACTGTCTATGTTTTGAACCATTGCTGTGACACTAGTTATAGATTCCGATGCATCATTTCAGGTTTACTGTATCCCTCTGACCTTATTGCCGATGAAACACAGAAATTGCATCGGAATTAAATACGAAAGGCACAATGCTTACTTAAGGACAAGAAGACTGACTCTTCTTACTGACTATGTTTTGAACCATTCCTGTGACACTAGTTATGGATTCCGATGCTTCACTTCAGGTTTACTGTATCCCTCTGACCGTCTTATTGTCGATGAAACACAGAAATTGCATCGGAATTAAATACCAAAGCCACAATGCCGACTTATGTACATGAAGACTGACTCTTCGTACTGTCTATGTTTTGAACCATTCCTGTGACACTAGTTATAGATTCCGATGCTTCACTTCAGGTTTACTGTGTCCCTTGGTCCTTCTTATTGACGATGAAACACAGAAATTGCATCGGAATTAAATACAAAATGCACAATGCCAACTAAAGCATAAGAAGACTGACTCTTCCTACTGTCTATGTTTGATCCATTTCTGTGACACTAGTTATAGAGTCCGATGCTGATGCTTCACTTCAGGTTTACTGTATCGCTTGGACCTTCCTATTGACGATGATACACAGAAATTGCATCGGAATTAAATACAAAAGGCACAATGCCGATTTAAGTACATGAAGACCGACTCTTCCTACTGACTATGCTTTGAACCATTCCCGTGACACTAGTTATAGATTCCGATGCTTCACTAGTGGTTTACTGTAACCTTTGGACCTTCTTATTGACGATGAAACACAGAAATTGCATCGGAAATAAATACAAAAGGCACAATGCCGACTTAAGTACAAGAAGACTGACTCTTCTTACTGTCTATGTTTCGAATCATTCCTGTGACAATAGTTATAGATTCCGATGCTTTACTCCAGGTTTACTGTATCCCTTGGACCATCTTATTGACGATGAAACACAGAAATTGCATCGGAATTAAATATAAAAGGCACAATGCCGACTTAAGGACAAGAAGACTGACTCTTCTTACTGACTATGTTTGAACCATTACTGTGACTCTAGTTATAGATTCCGGTACTTCACTTGAGGTTTACTGTATCCCCTGGACCTTCTTATTGGCGATGAAACACAGAAATTGCATCGGAATTAAATACATAAGGCACAATGCCGACTTAAGTACAAGAAGACTGACTCTTCTTACTGTCTACGATTTGAACGATTCCTGTGGCACTAGTTATAGATTCCGATGCTTCACTTCCGGTTAACTGTATCCCTCTGACTTTCTTATTGACGATGAGACACAGAAATTGCATCGGAATTAAATACAAAAGGCACAACGCTGACTTAAGTACAAGAAGACTGACTCTTCTTACTGTCGATATTTGAACCATTTATGTGACACTAGTTATAGATTCCGATGCTTGTCTTCAGGTTTACTGTATCCCTTGTACTTTCTTATTGACGATGAAAGACAGAAATTGCGTCTGAATTATATACAAAAGGCACAATTCCGACTTAAGTACATGAAGACCGACTCTTCTTATTGACAATGATTTGAACCATTCCTGTGACACTACTTATCGATTCCGATGCTTCACTTCAGGTGTACTGCATCTCTTGGACATTCTTATTGACGATGAAACACAGAAATTGCATCGGATTTAAATACAATAGCCACAATGCCGACTTAAGTACAGGAAGACTGACTCTTCCTACTCTCTATGTTTTGAACCATTCCTGTGACACTAGTTTTAGATTCCGATGCTTCACTTGAGGTTTACTGTATCCCTTGGACCTTCTTAATGACGATGAATCACAGAAATTGCATCGGAATGAAATACAAAAGGCACAATGCCGACTTAAGTACAAGAAGACTGACTCTTCTTACTGTCTATATTTTGAACCATTCAAGTGACACTAGTTATAGATTCCGATGCTTCACTTCAGGTTTACTCTAACCCTTGGACATTCTTATTGACGATCAAACACAGAAATTGCATCGGAATTAAAAATAAAATGCACAATGCCGACTTAAGGACAAGAAGACTGACTCTTCTTACTGACTATGTTTGAACCATTCCTGTGACACTAGTTATAGATTCCGATGCTTCACTCCAGGTTTACTGTATCCCTTGGACCTTCTTATTGAAGATGAAACAAAGATATTGCATCGGAATTAAATACAAAATGCACAATGCCGACTTAAGTACAAGAAGACTGACTCTTCGTACTGTCTATGCTTTTAACCATTCCTGTGACACTAGTTATAGATTCCGTTGCTTCACTTCAGGTTTACTGTATCCCTTGGACCTTCTTATTCACGATGAGACACAGAAATTGCATCGGAATTAAATACAAAAGGCACAATGCCGACTTAAGTACAAGAAGACTGACTCTTCTACTGTCAATGTTTGGAATCATTTCTGTGACACTAGTTATTGAGTCCGATGCTTCACTTCAGGTTTGCTGTATCCTTTGGGCCTTCTTATTGACGATGAATCACAGAAATTGCATCGGAATTAAATACAAAAGGCACAATGCCGACTTAAGTACAAGAAGACTGAATCTTCTTACTGTCTATAATTTGAACCATTCCAGTGACACTAGTTATAGATTCCGATGCAGCACTATAGGTTTATTGTATCCCTTGGACCTTGATATTGACGATGAAACACAGAAATTGCATCGGAATTAAATAGAAAAGGCACAATGCCGACTTAAGTACAAGAAGAATGACTCTTCCTACTGACTCTGTTTTGAACCATTCCTGTGACACTAGTTATAGATTCCGATGCTTCACTTCAGGTTTACTGTATCCCTTGGACATTCTTATTGACGATGAAACACAGCAATTGCAACGGAATTAAATACAAAAGGCAAAATGCCGACTTAAGTACACGAAGACTGATTCTTTTTACTGTCTATGCTTTGAACCATTCCTGTGACACTAGTTATAGATTCCGATGCTTCACTCCAGGCATACTGTATCCCTTGGAACGTCTTATTGACGATGAAACACAGAAATTGCATAGGAATTAAATACAAAAGGCACAATGCCGACTTAAGGACATGAAGACCGACTCTTCTTACTGACTTTGTTTTGAACCATTCCGGTGACGGTAGTTATAGATTCCGAAGCTTCACTTCCGGTTTATTGTATCCCTCTGACCTTCTTATTGACGATGAAACACAGAAATTGCATTGGAATTAAATGCAAAAGGCACAATGTCGACTTAAGTACAAGAAGTCTGTTTTTTCTTACCGTCTATGTTTTGAACCATTCCAGTGACACTAGTTATAGATTCCGATGCTTCACTCCAGGTTTACTGTATCCCTTGGACCTTCTTATTGACGATGAAACACAGAAATTGCATCGGTATTAAATAGAAAAGGCACAATGCCAACTTAAGTACAAGAAGACTGACTCTTCTTACTGACTATGTTTTGAACCATTCCTGTGAAACTAGTTATAGATTCCGATGCTTCACTTCAGGTTTACTGTATACCTTGGACCTTCTTATTGACGATGAAACACAGAAATTGCATCGGTATTACATACAAAATTCAAAATGCCGACTTACGTACAAGAAGACTGGTTCTTCCCACTGTCTATGTTTTGAACCATTCCTGTGACACTAGTTTTGGATTCCGATGCTTCACTTCAGGTATACTGCATCCCTCTGACCTTCTTATTGACGATGAAACACAGAAATTGCATTGGAATTAAATATAAAAGGCACAATGCCGACTTAAGTACAAGAAGACTGACTCTTCCTACTGTCTATGTTTTGAACCATTGCTGTGACACCAGTTATAGATTCCGATGCTTCATTTCAGGTTTACTGTATCCCTCTGACCTTATTGCCGATGAAACACAGAAATTGCATCGGAATTAAATACGAAAGGCACAATGCTTACTTAAGGACAAGAAGACTGACTCTTCTTACTGACTATGTTTTGAACCATTCCTGTGACACTAGTTATGGATTCCGATGCTTCACTTCAGGTTTACTGTATCCCTCTGACCGTCTTATTGTCGATGAAACACAGAAATTGCATCGGAATTAAATACCAAAGCCACAATGCCGACTTATGTACATGAAGACTGACTCTTCGTACTGTCTATGTTTTGAACCATTCCTGTGACACTAGTTATAGATTCCGATGCTTCACTTCAGGTTTACTGTGTCCCTTGGTCCTTCTTATTGACGATGAAACACAGAAATTGCATCGGAATTAAATACAAAATGCACAATGCCAACTAAAGCATAAGAAGACTGACTCTTCCTACTGTCTATGTTTGATCCATTTCTGTGACACTAGTTATAGAGTCCGATGCTGATGCTTCACTTCAGGTTTACTGTATCGCTTGGACCTTCTTATTGACGATGATACACAGAAATTGCATCGGAATTAAATACAAAAGGCACAATGCCGATTTAAGTACATGAAGACCGACTCTTCCTACTGACTATGCTTTGAACCATTCCCGTGACACTAGTTATAGATTCCGATGCTTCACTTGTGGTTTACTGTAACCTTTGGACCTTCTTATTGACGATGAAACACAGAAATTGCATCGGAAATAAATACAAAAGGCACAATGCCGACTTAAGGACAAGAAGACTGACTCTTCTTACTGACTATGTTTGAACCATTACTGTGACTCTAGTTATAGATTCCGGTACTTCACTTGAGGTTTACTGTATCCCCTGGACCTTCTTATTGGCGATGAAACACAGAAATTGCATCGGAATTAAATACATAAGGCACAATGCCGACTTAAGTACAAGAAGACTGACTCTTCTTACTGTCTATGATTTGAACGATTCCTGTGGCACTAGTTATAGATTCCGATGCTTCACTTCCGGTTAACTGTATCCCTCTGACTTTCTTATTGACGATGAGACACAGAAATTGCATCGGAATTAAATACAAAAGGCACAACGCTGACTTAAGTACAAGAAGACTGACTCTTCTTACTGTCGATATTTGAACCATTCATGTGACACTAGTTATAGATTCCGATGCTTGTCTTCAGGTTTACTGTATCCCTTGTACTTTCTTATTGACGATGAAAGACAGAAATTGCGTCTGAATTATATACAAAAGGCACAATTCCGACTTAAGTACATGAAGACCGACTCTTCTTATTGACAATGATTTGAACCATTCCTGTGACACTACTTATCGATTCCGATGCTTCACTTCAGGTGTACTGCATCTCTTGGACATTCTTATTGACGATGAAACACAGAAATTGCATCGGATTTAAATACAATAGCCACAATGCCGACTTAAGTACAGGAAGACTGACTCTTCCTACTCTCTATGTTTTGAACCATTCCTGTGACACTAGTTTTAGATTCCGATGCTTCACTTGAGGTTTACTGTATCCCTTGGACCTTCTTAATGACGATGAATCACAGAAATTGCATCGGAATGAAATACAAAAGGCACAATGCCGACTTAAGTACAAGAAGACTGACTCTTCTTACTGTCTATATTTTGAACCATTCAAGTGACACTAGTTATAGATTCCGATGCTTCACTTCAGGTTTACTGTAACCCTTGGACATTCTTATTGACGATGAAACACAGAAATTGCATCGGAATTAAATACAAAAGGCACAATGCCGACTTAAGTACAAGAAGATTAACTCTTCTTACTGTCTATGTTTTGAACCATTACTGTGACTCTAGTTATAGATTCCGATGCTTCACTCCAGGTTTACTGTATCCCTTGGACCTTCTTATTGACGATCAAACACAGAAATTGCATCGGAATTAAATACAAAAGGCACAATGCCGACTTAAGTACAAGAAGACTGACTCTTCTTACTGTCTATATTTTGAACCATTCCAGTGACAGTAGTTATAGATTCCGATGCTTCACTTCAGGTTTACTGTATCCCTCTGACCTTCTTATTGACGGTGAAGCACAGAAATTGCATCGGAATTAAATACGAAAGGCACAATGCCCAATTAAGTACAAGAAGACTAAATCTTCTTTATGACTATGCTTTTGAATCATTCCTGTGACACTAGTTATAGATTCCGATGCTTCACTTCAGGTGTACTGTATCCCTCTGACCTTCTTATTGACGATGAAACACAGAAATTGCATAGGGATTAAATACAGACGGCACAATGCCGACTTAAGTACATGAAGACTGACTCTTCTTACTGTCTATGTTTGTACCATTCCTGTGACACTAGTTATAGATTCCGATGCTTCGCTTCAGGTTTGCTGTATCCCTCTGACCTTCTTATTGACAGTAAAACACAGAAATTGCATCGGAATTTAATACGAAAGGCACAATGCCGACTTAAGTACAAGAAGACTGAATCTTCTTACTGTCTATGTTTTGTACCAATCCTGTGACACTAGTTTTATATTCCCATGCTTCACTTCTGGTTTACTGTATCCCTTGGACCTTCTTATTGACGATGAAACACAGAAATTGCATCGCAATTAAACACAAAAGGCACAATGCCGACTTAAGTACAAGAACACTGACTCTTCCTACTGTCTATGATTTGAACCATTCCTTTGACACTAGTTATAGATTCCGATGCTTCACTTCATGTTTACTGTATCCCATGTACTTGCTTATTGACGATGAAACGCAGAAATCGCATCGGAATTAAATACAAAAGGCACAATGCCGACTTAAGGACAAGAAACTTACTCTTCTCAATGTCTATGTTTGAACCATTCCTGTGACACTATTTATAGATTCCGATGCTTCACTTCAGGTTTGCTGTATCCCTCTGGCCTTCATATTGACGGTGAAGCACAGAAATTGCATCGGTATTAAATACGAAAGGCACAATGCTCAATTAAGTACAAGAAGACTGACTCTTCTTTCTGAGTATGTTTTAAACATTCCTGTGACACTAGTTATAGATTCCGATGCTTCACTTCAGGTTTACTGTATCCCTCTGACCTTCTTATTGACGATGAAACACAGAAATTGCATCGGTATTAACTTGAAAATGCACAATGCCGACTTAAGTACAAGAAGGCTGACTCTTCTTACTGTTTATGTTTTGAACCAATCCTGTGTCACTAGTTGTAGATTCCGATGCTTCACTTCAGGTTTACTGTATCCCTTGGACGTTCTTATTGATGATGAAACACAAAATTGCATCGAAATTAAATGCAAAAGGCACAATGCCGACTTCAGGACAAGAAGACTGACTCTTCTTACTGACTATGTTTTGAACAATTCCTGTGACACTAGTTTTAGATTCCGATGCTTCACTTCCGGTTTACTGTATCCCTCTGACCATTTTATTGACGATGAAACACAGAAATTGCATCGGGATTAAATACAAAAGGCACAATGACGACTTAAGTACATGAAGCGTGACTCTTCTTACTGTCTATGTTTCAACCATTCTTGTGACACTAGTTATAGATTCCGATGCTTCACTTCAGGCTTACTGTATACCTCTGACCTTCTTCTTCACGGTGAAACACAGAAATTGCATCGGAATTCAATACGAAAGGCCCAATGCCCACTTAAGTACAAGAAGACTGACTCTTCTTACTGTCTATGTTTTGAACTAATCCTGTGACACTAGTTGTAGATTCAGATGCTTCACTTCAGGTTTACTGTATCTGTTGGACCTTCTTATTCACGATGAGACACAGAAATTGCATCGGACTTAAATACAAAAGGCACAATGCCGACTTAAGTACAAGAAGACTGACTCTACTACTGTCTATGTTTGGAACCATTTCTGTGACACTAGTTATTGAGTCCGATGCTTCACTTCAGGTTTACTGTATCCCTTGGGCCTTCTTATTGACGATGAATCACAGAAATTGCAACGGAATTAAATACAAAAGGCACAATGCCGACTTAAGTACAAGAAGACTGAATCTTCTTACTGTCTATAATTTGAACCATTCCAGTGACACTAGTTATAGATTCCGATGCAGCACTATAGGTTTATTGTATCCCTTGGACCTTGTTATTGACGATGAAACACAGAAATTGCATCGGAATTAAATAGAAAAGGCATAATGCCGACTTAAGTACAAGAAGAATGAATCTTCCTACTGACTATGTTTTGAACCATTCCTGTGACACTAGTTATAGATTCCGATGCTTCACTTCAGGTTTACTGTATCCCTTGGACATTCTTATTGACGATGAAACACAGCAATTGCGTCGGAATTAAATACAAAAGGCAAAATGGCGACTTAAGTACACGAAGACTGACTCTTTTTACTGTCTATGCTTTGAACCATTCCTGTGACACTAGTTATAGATTCCGATGCTTCACTCCAGGTATACTGTATCCCTTGGAACGTCTTATTGACGATGAAACACAGAAATTGCATAGGAATTAAATACAAAAGGCACAATGCCGACATAAGGACAAGAAGACCGACTCTTCTTACTGACTTTGTTTTGAACCATTCCGGTGACGGTAGTTATAGATTCCGAAGCTTCACTTCCGGTTTATTGTATCCCTCTGACCTTCTTATTGACGATGAAACACAGAAATTGCATTGGAATTAAATGCAAAAGGCACAATGTCGACTTAAGTACAAGAAGTCTGTTTCTTCTTACCGTCTATGTTTTGAACCATTCCAGTGACACTAGTTATAGATTCCCATGCTTCACTCCAGGTTTACTGTATCCCTTGGACCTTCTTATTGGCGATGAAACACAGAAATTGCATCGGTATTAAATAGAAAAGGCACAATGCCAACTTAAGTACAAGAAGACTGACTCTTCTTACTGACTATGTTTTGAACCATTCCTGTGAAACTAGTTATAGATTCCGATGCTTCACTTCAGGTTTACTGTATACCTTGGACCTTCTTATTGACGATGAAACACAGAAATTGCATCGGAATTAAATACAAAAGGCACAATGCCGACTTACGTACAAGAAGACTGGTTCTTTCTACTGTCTATGTTTTGAACCATTCCTGTGACACTGGTTTTGGATTCCGATGCTTCACTTCAGGTATACTGCATCCCTCTGACCTTCTTATTGACGATGAAACACAGAAATTGCATCGGAATTAAATATAAAAGGCACAATGCCGACTTAAGTACAAGAAGACTGACTCTTCCTACTGTCTATGTTTTGAACCATTGCTGTGACACTAGTTATAGATTCCGATGCTTCATTTCAGGTTTACTGTATCCCTCTGAAATTATTGCCGATGAAACACAGAAATTTCATCGGAATTAAATACGAAAGGCACAATGCTGACTTAAGGACAAGAAGACTGACTCTTCTTACTGTCTATAATTTGAACCATTCCAGTGACACTAGTTATAGATTCCGATGCAGCACTATAGGTTTATTGCATCCCTTGGACCTTGTTATTGACGATGAAACACAGAAATTGCATCGGAATTAAATAGAAAAGGCACAATGCCGACTTAAGTACAAGAAGAATGACTCTTCCTACTGACTATGTTTTGAACCATTCCTGTGACACTAGTTATAGATTCCGATGCTTCACTTCAGGTTTACTGTGTCCCTTGGTCGTTCTTATTGACGATGAAACACAGAAATTGCATCGGAATTAAATACAAAATGCACAATGCCAACTAAAGCATAAGAAGACTGACTCTTCCTACTGTCTATGTTTGATCCATTTCTGTGACACTAGTCATAGAGTCCGATGCTGATGCTTCACTTCAGGTTTACTGTATCGCTTGGACCTTCTTATTGACGATGATACACAGAAATTGCATCGGAATTAAATACAAAAGGCACAATGCCGACTTAAGTACAAGAAGACTGAATCTTCTTACTGTCTATAATTTGAACCATTCCAGTGACACTAGTTATAGAATCCGATGCAGCACTATAGGTTTATTGCAACCCTTGGACCTTGTTATTGACGATGAAACACAGAAATTGCATCGGAATTAAATAGAAAAGGCACAATTCCGACTTAAGTACAAGAAGAATGACTCTTCCTACTGACTTTGTTTTGAACCATTCCTGTGACACTAGTTATAGATTCCGATGCTTCACTTCAGGTTTACTGTATCCCTTGGACATTCTTATTGACGATGAAACACAGCAATTGCATCGGAATTAAATACAAAAGGCAAAATGCCGACTTAAGTACACGAAGACTGACTCTTTTTAGTGTCGATGCTTTGAACCATTCCTGTGACACTAGTTACAGATTCTGATGCTTCACTCCAGGTATACTGTATCCCTTGGAACGTCTTATTGACGATGAAACACAGAAATTGCATAGGAATTAAATACAAAAGGCACAATGCCGACATAAGGACAAGAAGACCGACTCTTCTTACTGACTTTGTTTTTAACCATTCCGGTGACGGTAGTTACAGATTCCGAAGCTTCACTTCCGGTTTATTGTATCCCTCTGACCTTCGTATTGACGATGAAACACAGAAATTGCATTGGAATTAAATGCAAAAGGCACAATGTCGACTTAAGTACAAGAATTCTGTTTCTTCTTACCGTCTATGTTTTGAACCATTCCAGTGACACTAGTTATAGATTCCCATGCTTCACTCCAGGTTTACTGTATCCCTTGGACCTTCTTATTGACGATGAAACACAGAAATTGCATCGGTATTAAATAGAAAAGGCACAATGCCAACTTAAGTACAAGAAGACTGACTCTTCTTACTGACTATGGTTTGAACCATACCTGTGAAACTAGTTATAGATTCCGATGCTTCACTTCAGGTTTACTGTATACCTTGGACCTTCTTATTGACGATGAAACACAGAAATTGCATCGGAATTAAATACAAAAGGCACAATGCCGACTTACGTACAAGAAGACTGGTTCGTCCTACTGTCTATGCTTTGAACCATTCCTGTGACACTAGTTTTGGATTCCGATGCTTCACTTCAGGTATACTGCATCCCTCTGACCTTCTTATTGACGATGAAACACAGACATTGCATCGGAATTAAATATAAAAGGCACAATGCCGACTTAAGTACAAGAAGACTGACTCTTCCTACTGTCTATGTTTTGAACCATTGCTGTGACACTAGTTATAGATTCCGATGCTTCATTTCAGGTTTACTGTATCCCTCTGACCTTATTGCCGATGAAACACAGAAATTGCGTCGGAATTAAATACGAAAGGCACAATGCTGACTTAAGGACAAGAAGACTGACTCTTCTTACTGACTATGTTTTGAACCATTCCTGTGACACTAGATATGGATTCCGATGCTTCACTTCAGGTTTACTGTATCCCTCTGACCGTGTTATTGTCGATGAAACACAGAAATTGCATCGGAATTAAATACCAAAGCCACAATGCCGACTTATGTACATGGAGACTGACTCTTCGTACTGTCTATGTTTTGAACCATTCCTGTGACACTAGTTATAGATTCCGATGCTTCACTTCAGGTTTACTGTGTCCCTTGGTCCTTCTTATTGACGATGAAACACAGAAATTGCATCGGCATTAAATACAAAATGCACAATGCCATCTAAAGCATAAGAATACTGACTCTTCCTACTGTCTATGTTTGATCCATTTCTGTGACACTAGTCATAGAGTCCGATGCTGATGCTTCACTTCAGGTTTACTGTATCGCTTGGACCTTCTTATTGACGACGATACACAGAAATTGCATCGGAATTAAATACAAAAGGCACAATGCCGATTTAAGTACATGAAGACCGACTCTTCCTACTGACTATGTTTTGAACCATTCCTGTGACACTAGTTATAGATTCCGATGCTTCACTTGTGGTTTACTGTATCCTTTGGACCTTCTTATTGTCGATGAAACACAGAAATTGCATCGGAAACAAATACAAAAGGCACAATGCCGACTTAAGTACAAGAAGACTGTCTCTTCGTACTGTCTATGCTTTTAACCATTCCTGTGACACTAGTTATAGATTCCGATGCTTCACTTCAGGTTTACTGTTTCCCTCTGACCTTCTTATTGACGGTGAAGCACAGATATTGCATCGGAATTTAATACGAAAGGCACAAAGCCGAATTAAGTACAAGAAGACTGACTCTTCTTACTGACTAAGTTTTGAACCAATCCTGTGACACTAGTTATAGATTCCGATGCTTCGATTCAGGTTTACTGTATAGCTCTGACATTCTTATTGACGATGAAACACAGAAATTGCATCGGAATTAAATAGAAAAGGCACAATGCCGACTTAAGTACAAGGAGACTGACTCTTCTTACTGTCTATGATTTGAACCAATCCTGTGACACTAGTTGTAGATTCCGATGCTTCACTTCAGGTTTACTGTATCCCTTGGACCTTCTTATTGACGATGAGAAACAGAAATTGCATCGGAATTAAATACAAAATGCACAATGCGACTTAAGTACATGAAGACCGACTCTTCTTATTGACATTGATTTGAACCATTCCTGTGACACTAGTTATAGATTCCGATGCTTCACTTCGGGTTTACTGTATCCCTTGGACAATCTTATTGACGATGAAACACAGAAATTGCATCGGAATTAAATACAAAAGGCACAATGCCTACTTAAGTACATGAAGGCCGACTCTTCCTACTGACTATGTTTTGAACCATTCCTGTGACACTAGTTATAGATTCCGATGCTTCACTTGAGGTTTACTGTATCCCTTGGACCTTCTTATTGACGATGAAACACAGAAATTGCATCGGAATTAAGTACAAAAGGCACAATGCCGACTTAAATACAAGAAGACTGACTCTTCTTACTGTCTATGATTTGAACCGTTCCTGTGAGACTAGTTGTAGATTCAGATGCTTCACTTCAGGTTTACTGTATCTGTTGGACCTTCTTATTCACGATGAGACACAGAAATTGCATCGGAATTAAATACAAAAGGCACAATGCCGACTTAAGTACATGAAGACCGACTCTTCTTATTGACAATGATTTGAACCATTTCTGTGACACTAGCTATAGATTCCGATGCTTCACTTCAGGTTTACTGTATCCCTCTGCCTTTCTTATTGACGATGAAACACAGAAATGGCATCGGAGTAAAATGCAAAAGGCACAATGCTGACTTAAGTTCAAGAAGACTGACTCTTGTTACCGTCTATGTCTTGAACCATTCCATTGACACTAGTTATAGATTCCGATGCTTCACTCCAGGTTTACTGTATCCCTTGGACCTTGTTATTGACGATAAAACACAGATATTGCATTGGAATTAAATAGAAAAGCCACAATGCAGACTTAAGTACAAGAAGACTGACTCTTCTTACTGACTATGTTTTGAACCATTCCTGTGAACCTAGTTATAGATTCCGATGCTTCACTCCAGGTTTACTGTATCCCTTGGACCTTCTTATTGACGACGAAACACAGAAATTGCATCGGAATGAAATACAAAAGGCACAATGCCGACTTAAGTAGAAGAAGACCGACTCTTCCTACTGTCTATGTTTTGAACCATTGCTGTGACACTAATTATAGATTACGACGCTTCACTCCATTTTTACTGTATCCCTCTGACCTTTAATTGACGATAAAACACAGAAATTGCATTGGAAATAAATACAAAAGCCACAATGCCGACTTAAGTACAAGAAGACTGACTCTTCGTACTGTCCATGTTTTGAATCATTCCTGTGACACCAGTTATAGATTCCGATGCTTCACTTCAGGTTTACTGTATCCCTTGGATCTTCTTATTGACGATGAAACACAGAAATTGCATCGGAATTAAATACAAAAGGCACAATGCCGACTTAAGTATAAGAAGACTGAATCTTCCTACTGTCTATGTTTTGAACCATTTCTGTGACACTAGTTATAGAGTCCGATGCTTCACTTCAGGTTTACTGTATCCCTTGGACCTTCTTATTGACGATGAATCACAGAAATTGCATCGGAATTAAATACATAAGGCACAATTCCGACTTAAGTACAAGAAGACTGACTCTTCTTACTGTCTATATTTTGAACCAATCCAGTGACACTAGTTATAGATTCCGATGCTTCACTTCAGGTTTACTGTATCCCTTGGACCTTCGTATTGACGATGAAACACAGAAATTGCATCGGAATTAAATACAAAAGGCACAATGCCGACTTAAGTACAAGAAGACTGACTCTTCTTACTGTCTATGATTTGAACCGTTCCTGTGAGACTAGTTATCGATTCCGATGCTTCACTCCAGGTTTACTGTATTCCTTGGACCTACGTATTGACGATGAAACACAGAAATTGCATCGGAATTAAATACAAAAGGCACAATGCCTACTTAAGTACATGAAGACCGACTCTTCCTACTGACTATGTTTTGAACCATTCCTGTGACACTAGTTATAGATTCCGATGCTTCACTTGAGGTTTACTGTATCGCTTGGACCTTCTTATTGACGATGAAACACAGAAATTGCATCGGAATTAAATAAAAAAGGCACAATGCGGACTTAAGTATAAGAAGACTGACTCTTCCTACTGTCTATGTTTTGAACCATTTCTGTGACACTAGTTATAGAGTCCGATGCTTCACTTCAGGTTTACTGTATCCCTTGGACCTTCTTATTGACGATGAATCACAGAAATTGCATCGGAATTAAATACATAAGGCACAATTCCGACTTAAGTACAAGAAGACTGACTCTTCTTACTGTCTATATTTTGAACCAATCCTGTGACACTAGTTATGGATTCCGATGCTTCACTTCAGGTTTACTGTATCCCTCTGACCGTCTTATTGTCGATGAAACACAGAAATTGCATGGGAATTAAATACCAAAGCCACAATGCCGACTTATGTACATGAAGACTGACTCTTCGTACTGTCTATGTTTTGAACCATTCCTGTGACACTAGTTATAGATTCCGATGCTTCACTTCAGGTTTACTGTGTCCCTTGGTCCTTCTTATTGACGATGAAACACAGAAATTGCATCGGCATTAAATACAAAATGCACAATGCCATCTAAAGCATAAGAATACTGACTCTTCCTACTGTCTATGTTTGATCCATTTCTGTGACACTAGTCATAGAGTCCGATGCTGATGCTTCACTTCAGGTTTACTGTATCGCTTGGACCTTCTTATTGACGATGATACACAGAAATTGCATCGGAATTAAATACAAAAGGCACAATGCCGATTTAAGTACATGAAGACCGACTCTTCCTACTGACTATGTTTTGAACCATTCCTGTGACACTAGTTATAGATTCCGATGTTTCACTTGTGGTTTACTGAATCCTTTGGACCTTCTTATTGTCGATGAAACACAGAAATTGCATCGGAAACAAATACAAAAGGCACAATGCCGACTTAAGTACAAGAAGACTGTCTCTTCGTACTGTCTATGCTTTTAACCAGTCCTGTGACACTAGTTATAGATTCCGATGCTTCACTTCATGTTTACTGTTTCCCTCTGACCTTCTTATTGACGGTGAAGCACAGATATTGCATCGGAATTTAATACGAAAGGCACAAAGCCGAATTAAGTACAAGAAGACTGACTCTTCTTACTGACTAAGTTTTGAACCAATCCTGTGACACTAGTTATAGATTCCGATGCTTCGATTCAAGTTTACTGTATAGCTCTGACCTTCTTATTGACGATGAAACACAGAAATTGCATCGGAATTAAATAGAAAAGGCACAATGCCGACTTAAGTACAAGAAGACTGTCTCTTCGTACTGTCTATGCTTTTAACCATTCCTGTGACACTAGTTATAGATTCCGATGCTTCACTTCAGGTTTACTGTTTCCCTCTGACCTTCTTATTGACGGTGAAGCACAGATATTGCATCGGAATTTAATACGAAAGGCACAAAGCCGAATTAAGTACAAGAAGACTGACTCTTCTTACTGACTAAGTTTTGAACCAATCCTGTGACACTAGTTATAGATTCCGATGCTTCGATTCAGGTTTACTGTATAGCTCTGACATTCTTATTGACGATAAAACACAGAAATTGCATCGGAATTAAATAGAAAAGGCACAATGCCGACTTAAGTACAAGGAGACTGACTCTTCTTACTGTCTATGATTTGAACCAATCCTGTGACACTAGTTGTAGATTCCGATGCTTCACTTCAGGTTTACTGTATCCCTTGGACCTTCTTATTGACGATGAGAAACAGAAATTGCATCGGAATTAAATACAAAATGCACAATGCGACTTAAGTACATGAAGACCGACTCTTCTTATTGACATTGATTTGAACCATTCCTGTGACACTAGTTATAGATTCCGATGCTTCACTTCGGGTTTACTGTATCCCTTGGACAATCTTATTGACGATGAAACACAGAAATTGCATCGGAATTAAATACAAAAGGCACAATGCCTACTTAAGTACATGAAGGCCGACTCTTCCTACTGACTATGTTTTGAACCATTCCTGTGACACTAGTTATAGATTCCGATGCTTCACTTGAGGTTTACTGTATCCCTTGGACCTTCTTATTGACGATGAAACACAGAAATTGCATCGGAATTAAGTACAAAAGGCACAATGCCGACTTAAATACAAGAAGACTGACTCTTCTTACTGTCTATGATTTGAACCGTTCCTGTGAGACTAGTTGTAGATTCAGATGCTTCACTTCAGGTTTACTGTATCTGTTGGACCTTCTTATTCACGATGAGACACAGAAATTGCATCGGAATTAAATACAAAAGGCACAATGCCGACTTAAGTACATGAAGACCGACTCTTCTTATTGACAATGATTTGAACCATTTCTGTGACACTAGCTATAGATTCCGATGCTTCACTTCAGGTTTACTGTATCCCTCTGCCTTTCTTATTGACGATGAAACACAGAAATGGCATCGGAGTAAAATGCAAAAGGCACAATGCTGACTTAAGTTCAAGAAGACTGACTCTTGTTACCGTCTATGTCTTGAACCATTCCATTGACACTAGTTATAGATTCCGATGCTTCACTCCAGGTTTACTGTATCCCTTGGACCTTGTTATTGACGATAAAACACAGATATTGCATTGGAATTAAATAGAAAAGCCACAATGCAGACTTAAGTACAAGAAGACTGACTCTTCTTACTGACTATGTTTTGAACCATTCCTGTGAACCTAGTTATAGATTCCGATGCTTCACTCCAGGTTTACTGTATCCCTTGGACCTTCTTATTGACGACGAAACACAGAAATTGCATCGGAATGAAATACAAAAGGCACAATGCCGACTTAAGTAGAAGAAGACCGACTCTTCCTACTGTCTATGTTTTGAACCATTGCTGTGACACTAATTATAGATTACGACGCTTCACTCCATTTTTACTGTATCCCTCTGACCTTTAATTGACGATAAAACACAGAAATTGCATTGGAAATAAATACAAAAGCCACAATGCCGACTTAAGTACAAGAAGACTGACTCTTCGTACTGTCCATGTTTTGAATCATTCCTGTGACACCAGTTATAGATTCCGATGCTTCACTTCAGGTTTACTGTATCCCTTGGATCTTCTTATTGACGATGAAACACAGAAATTGCATCGGAATTAAGTACAAAAGGCACAATGCCGACTTAAATACAAGAAGACTGACTCTTCTTACTGTCTATATTTTGAACCAATCCAGTGACACTAGTTATAGATTCCGATGCTTCACTTCAGGTTTACTGTATCCCTTGGACCTTCGTATTGACGATGAAACACAGAAATTGCATCGGAATTAAATACAAAAGGCACAATGCCGACTTAAGTACAAGTAGACTGACTCTTCTTACTGTCTATGATTTGAACCGTTCCTGTGAGACTAGTTATCGATTCCGATGCTTCACTCCAGGTTTACTGTATTCCTTGGACCTACGTATTGACGATGAAACACAGAAATTGCATCGGAATTAAATACAAAAGGCACAATGCCTACTTAAGTACATGAAGACCGACTCTTCCTACTGACTATGTTTTGAACCATTCCTGTGACACTAGTTATAGATTCCGATGCTTCACTTGAGGTTTACTGTATCCCTTGGACCTTCTTATTGACGATGAAACACAGAAATTGCATCGGAATTAAATAAAAAAGGCACAATGCGGACTTAAGTATAAGAAGACTGACTCTTCCTACTGTCTATGTTTTGAACCATTTCTGTGACACTAGTTATAGAGTCCGATGCTTCACTTCAGGTTTACTGTATCCCTTGGACCTTCTTATTGACGATGAATCACAGAAATTGCATCGGAATTAAATACATAAGGCACAATTCCGACTTAAGTACAAGAAGACTGACTCTTCTTACTGTCTATATTTTGAACCAATCCTGTGACACTAGTTATGGATTCCGATGCTTCACTTCAGGTTTACTGTATCCCTCTGACCGTCTTATTGTCGATGAAACACAGAAATTGCATGGGAATTAAATACCAAAGCCACAATGCCGACTTATGTACATGAAGACTGACTCTTCGTACTGTCTATGTTTTGAACCATTCCTGTGACACTAGTTATAGATTCCGATGCTTCACTTCAGGTTTACTGTGTCCCTTGGTCCTTCTTATTGACGATGAAACACAGAAATTGCATCGGCATTAAATACAAAATGCACAATGCCATCTAAAGCATAAGAATACTGACTCTTCCTACTGTCTATGTTTGATCCATTTCTGTGACACTAGTCATAGAGTCCGATGCTGATGCTTCACTTCAGGTTTACTGTATCGCTTGGACCTTCTTATTGACGATGATACACAGAAATTGCATCGGAATTAAATACAAAAGGCACAATGCCGATTTAAGTACATGAAGACCGACTCTTCCTACTGACTATGTTTTGAACCATTCCTGTGACACTAGTTATAGATTCCGATGTTTCACTTGTGGTTTACTGAATCCTTTGGACCTTCTTATTGTCGATGAAACACAGAAATTGCATCGGAAACAAATACAAAAGGCACAATGCCGACTTAAGTACAAGAAGACTGTCTCTTCGTACTGTCTATGCTTTTAACCAGTCCTGTGACACTAGTTATAGATTCCGATGCTTCACTTCATGTTTACTGTTTCCCTCTGACCTTCTTATTGACGGTGAAGCACAGATATTGCATCGGAATTTAATACGAAAGGCACAAAGCCGAATTAAGTACAAGAAGACTGACTCTTCTTACTGACTAAGTTTTGAACCAATCCTGTGACACTAGTTATAGATTCCGATGCTTCGATTCAAGTTTACTGTATAGCTCTGACCTTCTTATTGACGATGAAACACAGAAATTGCATCGGAATTAAATACAAAAGGCACAATGCCTACTTAAGTACATGAAGACCGACTCTTCCTACTGACTATGTTTTGAACCATTCCTGTGACACTAGTTATAGATTCCGATGCTTCACTTGTGGTTTACTGTATCCTTTGGACCTTCTTATTGTCGATGAAACACAGAAATTGCATCGGAAACAAATACAAAAGGCACAATGCCGACTTAAGTACAAGAAGACTGTCTCTTCGTACTGTCTATCCTTTTAACCATTCCTGTGACACTAGTTGTAGATTCCGATGCTTCACTTCAGGTTTACTGTATCCCTTGGACCTTCTTATTGACGATGAGAAACAGAAATTGCATCGGAATTAAATACAAAATGCACAATGCGACTTAAGTACATGAAGACCGACTCTTCTCATTGACATTGATTTGAACCATTCCTGTGACACTAGTTATAGATTCCGATGCTTCACTTCGGGTTTACTGTATCCCTTGGACAATCTTATTGACGATGAAACACAGAAATTGCATCGGAATTAAATACAAAAGGCACAATGCCTACTTAAGTACATGAAGGCCGACTCTTCCTACTGACTATGTTTTGAACCATTCCTGTGACACTAGTTATAGATTCCGATGCTTCACTTGAGGTTTACTGTATCCCTTGGACCATCTTATTGACGATGAAACACAGAAATTGCATCGGAATTAAATACAAAAGGCACAATGCCGACTTCAATACAAGAAGACTGACTCTTCTTACTGTCTATGATTTGAACCGTTCCTGTGAGACTAGTTGTAGATTCAGATGCTTCACTTCAGGTTTACTGTATCTGTTGGACCTTCTTATTCACGATGAGACACAGAAATTGCATCGGAATTAAATACAAAAGGCACAATGCCGACTTAAGTACATGAAGACCGACTCTTCTTATTGACAATGATTTGAACCATTCCTGTGACACTAGTTATAGATTCCGATGCTTCACTTGAGGTTTACTGTATCCCTTGGACCTTCTTATTGACGATGAAACACAGAAATTGCATTGGAATTAAATACAAAAGGCACAATGCGGACTTAAATACAAGAAGACTGACTCTTCTTACTGTCTATGATTTGAACTGTTCCTGTGAGACTAGTTACGATTCCGATGCTTCACTCCAGGTTTACTGTATTCCTTGGACCTACGTATTGACGATGAATCACAGAAATTGCATCGGAATTAAATACATAAGGCACAATGCCGACTTAAGTACAAGAAGACTGACTCTTCTTACTGTCTATATTTTGAACCAATCCAGTGACACTAGTTATAGATTCCGATGCATCACTTCAGGTTTACTGTATCCCTTGGACCTTCGTATTGACGATGAAACACAGAAATTGCATTGGAATTAAATACAAAAGGCACAATGCCGACTTAAGTACAAGAAGACTGACTTTTCTTACTGTCTTTGCTTTGAACCATTACTGTGACTCTAGTTATAGATTCCTAAGCTTCACTCCAGGCTTACTGTATCCCTTTGACCTTCTTATTGACGATGGAACACAGAAATTGCATCGGAATTAAATACAAAAGGCATAATGCCGAATTAAGTACAAGAAGACTGACTCTTCTTACTGACTATGTTTAGAACCATTCCTGTGACACTAGTTATAGATTCCGATGCTTCACTTCAGGTTTACTGTATCCTTTGTCCCTTCTTATTGACGATGAAACACAGAAATTGCATCCGAATTAAAAACAAAAGGCACAATACCGAATTAAGTACATGAAGACCAACTCTTCTTGCTGACTATGATTTGAACCATTCCAGTGAGACTAGTTATAGATTCCGATGCTTCACTTCAGGTTTACTGTATCCCTTGGACATTCTTATTGACGATGAAACACAGAAATTGCATGGGAATTAAATACAAAAGACACAGTGCCGACTTAAGTACAAGAAGACTGACTCTTCTTACTGACTATGTTTTGAACCATTCCTGTGACACAAGTTATGGATTCCATGCTTCACTTCAGCTTTACTGTATCCCTTGGACCTTCTTATTGACGATGAAACACAGAAATTGCATCGGAATTAAATACAAAAGGCAAAATGCCGACTTAAGTACACGAAGACTGACTCTTCTTACTGTCTATGTTTTAACCAGTCCAGTGACACTAGTTATAGATTCCGATAATTCACTTGAGGTTTACTGTATCCCCTGGACCTTCGTATTGACGATGAAACACAGAAATTGCATCGGAATTAAATACAAAAGGCACAATGCCGACTGCAGGACAAGAAGACTGTCTCTCCTTACTGACTATGTTTTGAACCATTCCTGTGACACTAGCTATAGATTCCGATGCTTCACTTCAGGTTTACTGTATCCCTCTGACTTTCTTATTGACGATGAAACACTGAAATGGCATCGGTGTAAAATGCAAGAGGCACAATGCCGACTTAAGTTCAAGAAGACTGACTCTTGTTACTGTCTATGTCTTGAACCATTCCATTGACACTAGTTATAAATTCCGATGCTTCACACCAGGTTTACTGTATCCCTTGGACCTTGTTATTGACGATGAAACACAGATATTGCATTGGAATTAAATAGAAAAGCCACAATGCAGACTTAAGTACAAGAAGACTGACTCTTCTTACTGACTATGTTTTGAACCATTCCTGTGACACTAGTTATAGATTCCGATGCTTCACTCCAGGTTTACTGTATCCCTTGGCCCTTCTTATTGACGACGAAACACAGATATTGCATCGGAATTAAATACAAAAGGCACAATGCCGAATTAAGTACAAGAAGACTGACTCTTATTACTGACTATGTTTGAACCATTCCTGTGACACAGGTTTACTGTGTCCCTCTGACCTTCTTATTGACGATGAATCACAGAAATTGCATCGGAATTAAATACATAAGGCACAATGCCGACTTAAGTACAAGAAGACTGACTCTTCTTACTGTCTATATTTTGAACCAATCCAGTGACACTAGTTATAGATTCCGATGCTTCACTTCAGGTTTACTGTATCCCTTGGACCTTCGTATTGACGATGAAACACAGAAATTGCATCGGAATTAAATACAAAAGGCACAATGCCGACTTAAGTACAAGAAGACTGACTCTTGTTACTGTGTATGTTTGAACCATTCCTGTGACACTAGTTACAGATTCTGATGCTTCACTTCAGGTTTACTGTATCCCTCTGACTTTCTTAATGACGGTGACGCACAGAAATTGAATCGGAATTGAATACGAAAGGCACAATGCCGACTTAAGTACACGAAGACTGACTCTTCTTACTGTCTATGCTTGAACCACTCCTGGGACACTAGTTATAGATTCCGATGTTACACTCCAGGTTTTCTGTATCATTTGGACCTTTTTATTGACGATGAAACTCAGAAATTGCATCTGAATTAAATACAAAAGGCACAATGCCGACTTAAGTACAAGAAGACTGACTCATCTTACTGACTATGTTTTGAACCATTCCTGGGACACTAGTTCTAGATTCCGATGCTTCACTTCAGGTTTACTGTACCCCTTTGACTTTCTTATTGACGATGAAACACAGAAATTGCATCGGAATTCAATAGAAAAGGCACAATGCCGACTTAAGTACATGAAGACCGACTCTTCCTACTAAATATGTTTTGAACCAATCCTGTGACACTAGTTATAGATTCCGATGCTTCACTTGAGGTTTACTGTATCCCTTGGACCTTCTTATTGACGATGAAACACAGAAATTGCATCGGAATTAAATAGAAAATTCACAATGCCGATTTAAGTACAAGAAGACTGACTCTTCTTACTGACTATGTTTTGTACCATTCCTGTGACACTAGTTATAGATTCCGATGCTTCACTTCAGGTTTACTGTATCCCTCTGACCTTATTGCCAATGAAACACAGAAATTGCAACGGAATTAAATACAAAAGCCACAATGCCGACATAAGTACAAGAAGACTGACTCTTCGTACTGTCTATGTTTTGATCGTTCCTGTGACACTAGTTATAGATTCCGATGCTTCACTTCAGGTTTACTGTTTCCCTTGGACCTTCTTATTGACGATGAAACACAGACATTGCATCGGAATTAAATTCAAAAGGCACAATGCCGACTTTAGTATAAGAAGACTGACTCTTCCTACTGTCTACGTTTTGAAATATTTCTGTGACACTAGTTATAGAGCCCGATGCTTCACTTCAGGTTTACTGTATTCCTCTGACCTTCTTATTGACGATGAAACCCAGAAATTGCATCGGAATTAAATACAAAAGGCACAATGCCGACTTAAGTACAAAAAGACTGACTCTTCTTACTGTCTACGTTTGAACCATTCCTGTGACACTAGTTATGGATTCCGATGCTTCACTTCAGGTTTACTGTACCCCTCTGACCTTCTTATTGACGGTGAAACACAGAAATTGCATCGGAATTAAATACGAAAGGCACAATGCCGACATAAGTACAAGAAGACTGACTCTTCTTACTGACTATGTTTTACACCATTCCTGTGACACTAGTTGTAGATTCCGATGCTTCACTTCAGGTTTACCGTATCCCTCTGACCTTCTTATTGACAATGAAACACAGAAATTGCATCGGAATTAAATACAAAAGGCTCAATGCCGACCTAAGTACAGGAAGACTGACTCATCTTACTGTCTATGTTTGAACCATTCCTGTGACACTAGTTATAGATTCCGATGCTTCACTCCAGGTTTACTGTATCCCTTGGACCTTCTTATTGACAATGAAACACAGAAATTGTATCGGAATTAAATAGAAAAGGCACAATGCCGACATAACTATAAGAAAACTGACTCTTCTTACTGATTCTTGTGTGAACCATTCCTGTGACACTAGTTATAGATACCGATGATTTACTTCAGGTTTACTGTATACCTTGCACCTTCTTATTGACGATGAAACACAGAAATTGCATCGGAACTAAATATAAAAGGCACAATGCCGACTTAAGTACAAGAAGACTGACTCTTTCTACTGTCTATGTTTTGAACCGTTCCTGTGACACTAGTTGTGGATTCCGATGCTTCACTTCAGGTTTACTGTGTCCCGCTGACCTTCTTATTGACGATGTAACACAGAAAATGCATCGAAATTAAATACAAAAGGCACAATGCCAACTTAAGGACAAGAAGACTGACTCTTCTTACTGACTATGTTTTGAACCATTCCTGTGACACTAGTTATAGATTCCGAATCTTCACTTCAGGTTTACTTTATCCCTTGGACCTTCTTATTGACGATGAAACACAGAAATTACATCGGATTTAAATACAAAAGGCAAAATGCCGACTTAAGTACACGAAGACTGACTCTTATTACTGTTTATTTTTTGAACCATTCCTGTGACACTAGTTATAGATTCCGATGCTACACTCCACGTTTATTGTATCCCTTGACCTTCTTATTGACGATGAAACTCAGAAATTGCATCGGAATTAAATACAAAAGGCACAATGCCGACTTAAGGGCAAGAAGACTGACTCTTCTTACTGAATATGTTTTGAACCATTCCTGTGACACTACTTATAGATTCCGATGCTTCACTTCAGGTTTACTGTATCCTTTGTCCCTTCTTATTGACGATGAAACACAGAAGTTGCATCCGAATTAAATACAAAAGGCACAATACCGACTTAAGTACATGAAGACCGACTGTTCTTATGGACTATGATTTGAACCATTCCAGTGAGACTAGTTATAGATTCCGATGCTTCACTTCAGGTTTACTGTATCCCTTGGACATTCTTATTGACGATGAAACACAGAAATTGCATGGGAATTAAATACAAAAGGCACAGTGCCGACTTAAGTACAAGAAGACTGACTCTTCTTACTGTCTATGATTTGAACCATTCCTGTGAGACTAGTTATCGATTCCGATGCTTCACTCCAGGATTACTGTATCCCTTGGACCTTTTTATTGACGATGAATTACAGAAATCGCATCGGAATTAAATAGGAAAGGCACAATGCCGACTTAAGTACAAGAAGACTGACTCTTCTTAGTGACTATGTTTTCAACCATTCCTGTGACACAAGTTATGGATTCCATGCTTCACTTCAGGATTACTGTATCCCTTGGACCTTCTTGTCGACGATGAAAAACAGAAATTGCATCGGAATTAAATACAAAAGTCAAAATGCCGACTTAAGTACACGAAGACTGACTCTTCTTACTGTCTATGTTTTGAACCATTCCAGTGACACTAGTTATAGATTCCGATAATTCACTTGAGGTTTACTGTATCCCCTGGACCTTCTTATTGACGATGAAACACAGAAATTGCATCGGAATTAAATATAAAAGGCACAATGCCGACTTAAGTACAAGAAGACTGGCTCTTCTTACTGTCTATGGTTTGAACCATTCCTGTGACACTAGTTATAGATTCCGATGCCTCACTTCAGGTTTACTGTATCCCTTGGGCCTACGTATTGACGATGAAACACAGATATTGCATCGGAATTAAATACAAAAGGCACAATGCCGAATTAAGTACAAGAAGACTGACTCATGTTACTGACTATGTTTGAACCATTCCTGTGACACAAGTTATTGATTCCGATGCTTCATTTCAGGTTTACTGTATCCCTCTGACCTTCTTATTGACGATGACACACAGAAATTGCATCGGATTTAAATAGAAAAAGCACAATGCCGACTTAAGTACAAGAAGATTGACTCTTCTTACTGTCTATGTTTTTAACCAATCCTGTGACACTAGTTATAGATTCTGATGCTTCACTTCAGGTTTACTGTATCCCTCTGACTTTCTTATTGACGGTGAAGCACAGAAATTGAATCGGAATTAAATACGAAAGGCACAATCCCGACTTAAGTACACGAAGACTGACTCTTCTTACTGTCTATGCTTGAACTTTTCCTGGGACACTAGTTATAGATTCCGATGCTACACTCCAGGTTTACTGTATCATTTGGACCTTTCTATTGACGATGAAACTCAGAAATTGCATCTGAATTAAATACAAAAGGCACAATGCCGACTTAAGTACAAGAAGACTGACTCATCTTACTGACTATGTTTTGAACCATTCCTGGGACACTAGTTCTAGATTCCGATGCTTCACTTCAGGTTTACTGTAACCCTTTGACTTTCTTATTGACGATGAAACACAGAAATTGCATCGGAATTCAATTGAAAAGGCACAATGCCGACTTAAGTACATGAAGACAGACTCTTCCTGCTAAATATGTTTTTAACCAATCCTGTGACACTAGTTATAGATTCCGATGCTTCACTTGAGGTTTACTGTATCCCTTGGACCTTCTTATTGACGATGAAACACAGAAATTGCATCGGAATTAAAAAGAAAATTCACAATGCCGATTTAAGTACAAGAAGACTGACTCATCTTACTGACTATGTTTTGAACCATTCCTGGAACACTAGTTGTAGATTCCGATGCTTCACTTCAGGTTTGCTGTATCCCTTGGACCTTCTTATTGACCATGAAACACAGAAATTGCATCGGAGGTAAATGCAAAAAGCAAAGTGCCGGCTTAAGTACACGAAAACTGACTCTTCTTACTGTATATGTTTTGAACCATTCTTGTGACACTAGTTATAGATTCCGATGCTTCACTCCAGGTTTACTGTATCCCTTGGACCTTCTTATTGACGATGAAACACAGAAATTGAATCGGAATTAAATACAAAAGGCACAATGCCGACTTAAGGAGAAGAAGACTGACTCTTCTTACTGACTTTATTTTGAACCATTCCTGTGACACTAGTTATAGATTCCGATGCTTCACTTCAGGTTTATTGAATCCCTCTGACCTTCTTATTGACGATGAATCACAGAAATTGCATCGGAATTATATAGAAAAGGCACAATTTCGACATAAGTACAAGAAGACTGACTCTTCTTACTGTCTATGTTTTGAACCATTCCTGTGACACTAGTTATAGATTCCGATGCTTCAGTCCAGGTTTACTATATCCCTTGGACCTTGTTATTGACGATGATACACAGAAATTGCATCGGAATTAAATAGGAAAGGCACAATGCCGACTTAAGTACAAGAAGACTGACTCTTCTTACTGACTATGTTTTGTACCATTCCTGTGACACTAGTTATAGATTCCGATGCTTCACTTCAGGTTTACTGTATCCCTCTGACCTTATTGCCAATGAAACACAGAAATTGCATCGGAATTAAATACAAAAGCCACAATGCCGACATAAGTACAAGAAGACTGACTCTTCGTACTGTCTATGTTTTAATCATTCCTGTGACACTAGTTATAGATTCCGATGCTTCACTTCAGGTTTACTGTTTCCCTTGGACCTTCTTATTGACGTTGAAACACAGAAATTGCATCGGAATTAAATACGAAAGGCACAATGCCGACATAAGTACAAGAAGACTGACTCTTCTTACTGACTATGTTTTACACCATTCCTGTGACACTAGTTGTAGATTCCGATGCTTCACTTCAGGTTTACCGTATCCCTCTGACCTTCTTATTGACAATGAAACACAGAAATTGCATCGGAATTAAATACAAAAGGCTCAATGCCGACTTAAGTACAGGAAGACTGACTCATCTTACTGTCTATGTTTGAAACATTCCTGTGACACTAGTTATGGATTCCGATGCTTCACTGCAGGTTTACTGTATCCCTCTGACATTCTTATTGACGGTGAAACACAGAAATTGCATCGGAATTAAATACGAAAGGTACAATGCCGACTTAACTACAAGAAGACTGACTCTTCTTACTGACTATGTTTTGAACCATTCCTGTGACACTAGTTATAGATTCCGATGCTTCACTTCAGGTTTACTGTATCCCTGTGACCTTCTTATTGACGATGAAACACAGAAATTGCATCGGAAATAAATAGAAAAGGCACAATGCCGACTTAAGTACACCAAAAATGACTCTTCTTACTGTGTGTGCTTTGAACCATTCCTGTGACACTAGTTATAGATTCCGATGCTTCACTCCAGGTTTACTGTATCCCTTGGACCTTCTTATTGACGATGAAACACAGAAATTGCATCGGAATTAAATAGAAAAGGCACAATGCCGACATAACTATAAGAAAACTGACTCTTCTTACTGATTATAGTGTGAACCATTCCTGTGACACTAGTTATAGATTCCGATGATTTACTTCAGGTTTACTGTATACCTTGCACCTTCTTATTGACGATGAAACACAGAAATTACATCGGAATTAAATACAAATGCACAATGCCGACTTAAGTACAAGAAGACTGACTCTTTCTACTGTCTATGTTTTGAACCGTTCCTGTGACACTAGTTGTGCATTCCGATGCTTCAATTCAGGTTTACTGTATCCCGCTGACCTTCTTATTGACGATGTAACACAGAAAATGAATCGGAATCAAATACAAAAGGCACAATGCCAACTTAAGGACAAGTAGACTGACTCTTCCTACTGACTATGTTTTGAACCATTCCTGTGACACTAGTTATAGATTCCGAATCTTCACTTCAGGTTTACTTTATCCCTTGGACCTTCTTATTGACGATGAAACACAGAAATTACATCGGATTTAAATACAAAAGGCAAAATGCCGACTTAAGTACACGAAGACGGACTCTTATAACTGTTTACTTTTTGAACCATTCCTGTGACACTAGTTATAGATTCCGATGCTACACTCCACGTTTATTGTATCCCTTGACCTTCTTATTGACGATGAAACTCAGAAATTGCATCGGAATTAAACACAAAAGGCACAATGCCGACTTAAGGGCAAGAAGACTGAATATTCTTACTGAATATGTTTGAACCATTCCTGTGACACTACTTATAGATTCCGATGCTTCACTTCAGGATTACTGTATCCTTTGTCCCTTCTTATTGACGATGAAACACAGAAATTGCATCCGAATTAAATACAAAAGGCACAATACCGACTTAAGTACATGAAGACCGACTCTTCTTATTGACTATGATTTGAACTATTCCAGTGAGACTAGTTATAGATTCCGATGCTTCACTTCAGGTTTACTGTATCCCTTGGACATTGTTAGGGACGATGAAACACAGAAATTGCATGGGAATTAAATACAAAAGGCACAGTGCCGACTTAAGTACAAGAAGACTGACTCTTCTTACTGTCTATGATTTGAACCATTCCTGTGAGACTAGTTATCGATTCCGATTCTTCACTCCAGGATTACTGTATCCCTTCGACCTTCTTATTGACGATGAATTACAGAAATCGCATCGGAATTAAATAGGAAAGGCACAATGCCGACTTAAGTACAAGAAGACTGACTCTTCTTACTGACTATGTTTTCAACCATTCCTGTGACACAAGTTATGGATTCCATGCTTCACTTCAGGTTTACTGTATCCATTGGACCTTCTTGTGGGCGATGAAACACAGAAATTGCATCGGAATTAAATACAAAAGGCAAAATGCCGACTTAAGTACACGAAGACTGACTCTTCTTACTGTCTATGTTTTGAACCATTCCAGTGACACTAGTTATAGATTCCGATAATTCACTTGAGGTTTACTGTATCCATTGGACCTTCTTACTGACGATGAAACACAGATATTGCATCGGAATTAAATACAAAAGGCACAATGCCGACTTAAGTACAAGAAGACTGACTCTTCTTACTGTCTATGGTTTGAACCATTCCTGTGACACTAGTTATAGATTCCGATGCTTCACTCCAGGTTTATTGTATCCCTTGGGCCTACGTATTAACGATGAAACACAGATATTGCATCGGAATTAAATACAAAAGGCACAATGCCGAATTAAGTACAAGAAGACTGACTCTTGTAACTGACTATGTTGGAGCCATTCCTGTGACACAGGTTTACTGTATCCCTCTGACCTTCTTATTGACGATGACACACAGAAATTGCATGGGATTTAAATAGAAAAGGCACAATGCCGACTTAAGTACAAGAAGATTGACTCTTCTTACTGTCTATGTTTTTAACCAATCCTGTGACACTAGTTGTAGATTCCGATGCTTCACTTCAGGTTTACTGTATCCCTTGGACCTTCTTATTGACGATGAAACACAGGAATTGAATCGGAATTAAATACAAAAGGCACAATGCCGACTTAAGTACAAGAAGACTGACTCTTGTTACTGTGTATGTTTGAACCATTCCTGTGACACTAGTTATAGATTCTGATGCTTCACTTCAGGTTTACTGTATCCCTCTGACTTTCTTATTGACGGTGAAGCACAGAAATTGAATCGGAATTGAATACGAAAGGCACAATGCCTACTTAAGTACACGAAGACTGACTCTTCTTACTGTCTATGCTTGAACCATTCCTGGGACACTAGTTATAGATTCCGATGTTACACTCCAGGTTTACTGTATCATTTGGACCTTTGTATTGACGATGAAACTCAGAAATTGCATCTGAATTAAATACAAAAGGCACAATGCCGACTTAAGTACAAGAAGACTGACTCATCTTACTGACTATGTTTTGAACCATTCCTGGGACACTAGTTCTAGATTCCGATGCTTCACTTCAGGTTTACTGTACCCCTTTGACTTTCTTATTGACGATGAAACACAGAAATTGCATCGGAATTCAATAGAAAAGGCACAATGCCGACTTAAGTACATGAAGACCGACTCTTCCTACTAAATATGTTTTGAACCAATCCTGTGACACTAGTTATAGATTCCGATGCTTCACTTGAGGTTTACTGTATCACTTGGACCTTCTTATTGACGATGAAACACAGAAATTGCATCGGAATTAAATTCAAAAGGCTCAATGCCGACTTAAGTACAGGAAGACTGACTCATCTTACTGTCTATGTTTGAACCATTCCTGTGACACTAGTTATAGATTCCGATGCTTCACTGCAGGTTTACTGTATCCCTCTGACATTCTTATTGACGGTGAAACACAGAAATTGCATCGGAATTAAATACGAAAGGTACAATGCCGACTTAACTACAAGAAGACTGACTCTTCTTACTGACTATGTTTTGAACCATTCCTGTGACACTAGTTATAGATTCCGATGCTTCACTTCAGGTTTACTGTATCCCTGTGACCTTCTTATTGACGATGAAACACAGAAATTGCATCGGAAATAAATAGAAAAGGCACAATGCCGAATTAAGTACACGAAAAATGACTCTTCTTACTGTGTGTGCTTTGAACCATTCCTGTGACACTAGTTATAGATTCCGATGCTTCACTCCAAGTTTACTGTATCCCATGGACCTTCTTATTGACGATGAAACACAGAAATTGCATCGGAATTAAATAGAAAAGGCACAATGCCGACATAACTATAAGAAAACTGACTCTTCTTACTGATTATAGTGTGAACCATTCCTGTGACACTAGTTATAGATTCCGATGATTTACTTCAGGTTTACTGTATACCTTGCACCCTCTTATTGACGATGAAACACAGAAATTACATCGGAATTAAATACAAATGCACAATGCCGACTTAAGTACAAGAAGACTGACTCCTTCTACTGTCTATGTTTTGAACCGTTCCTGTGACACTAGTTGTGGATTCCGATGCTTCAATTCAGGTTTACTGTATCCCGCTGACCTTCTTATTGACGATGTAACACAGAAAATGAATCGGAATTAAATACAAAAGGCACAATGCCAACTTAAGGACAAGTAGACTGACTCTTCTTACTGACTATGTTTTGAACCATTCCTGTGACACTAGTTATAGATTCCGAATCTTCACTTCAGGTTTACTTTATCCCTTGGACCTTCTTATTGACGATGAAACACAGAAATTACATCGGATTTAAATACAAAAGGCAAAATGCCGACTTAAGTACACGAAGACTGACTCTTATAACTGTTTACTTTTTGAACTATTCCTGTGACACTAGTTATAGATTCCGATGCTACACTCCACGTTTATTGTATCCCTTGACCTTCTTATTGACGATGAAACTCAGAAATTGCATCGGAATTAAACACAAAAGGCACAATGCCGACTTAAGGGCAAGAAGACTGACTATTCTTACTGAATATGTTTGAACCATTCCTGTGACACTACTTATAGATTGCGATGCTTCACTTCAGGTTTACTGTATCCTTTGTCCCTTCTTATTGACGATGAAACACAGAAATTGCATCCGAATTAAATACAAAAGGCACAATACCGACTTAAGTACATGAAGACCGACTCTTCTTATTGACTATGATTTGAACTATTCCAGTGAGACTAGTTATAGATTCCGATGCTTCACTTCAGGTTTACTGTATCCCTTGGACATTGTTAGGGACGATGAAACACAGAAATTGCATGGGAATTAAATACAAAAGGCACAGTGCCGACTTAAGTACAAGAAGACTGACTCTTCTTACTGTCTATGATTTGAACCATTCCTGTGAGACTAGTTATCGATTCCGATTCTTCACTCCAGGATTACTGTATCCCTTCGACCTTCTTATTGACGATGAATTACAGAAATCGCATCGGAATTAAATAGGAAAGGCACAATGCCGACTTAAGTACAAGAAGACTGACTTTTCTTACTGACTATGTTTTCAACCATTCCTCTGACACAAGTTATGGATTCCATGCTTCACTTCAGGTTTACTGTATCCCTTGGACCTTCTTGTTGACGATGAAACACAGAAATTGCATCGGAATTAAATACAAAAGGCAAAATGCCGACTTAAGTACACGAAGACTGACTCTTCTTACTGTCTATGTTTTGAACCATTCCAGTGACACTAGTTATAGATTCCGATAATTCACTTGAGGTTTACTGTATCCATTGGACCTTCTTATTGACGATGAAACACAGCTATTGCATCGGAATTAAATACAAAAGGCACAATGCCGACTTAAGTACAAGAAGACTGACTCTTCTTACTGTCTATGGTTTGAACCATTCCTGTGACACTAGTTATAGATTCTGATGCTTCACTCCAGGTTTACTGTATCCCTTGGGCCTACGTATTGACGATGAAACACAGATATTGCATCGGAATTAAATACAAAAGGCACAATGCCGACTTAAGTACAAGAAGACTGACTCTTGTTACTGTGTATGTTTGAACCATTCCTGTGACACTAGTTATAGATTCTGATGCTTCACTTCAGGTTTACTGTATCCCTCTGACTTTCTTATTGACGGTGAAGCACAGAAATTGAATCGGAATTGAATACGAAAGGCACAATGCCGACTTAAGTACACGAAGACTGACTCGTCTTACTGTCTATGCTTGAACCATTCCTGGGACACTAGTTATAGATTCCGATGTTACACTCCAGGTTTACTGTATCATTTGGACCTTTTTATTGACGATGAACCTCAGAAATTGCATCTGAATTAAATACAAAAGGCACAATGCCGACTTAAGTACAAGAAGACTGACTCATCTTACTGACTATGTTTTGAACCATTCCTGGGACACTAGTTCTAGATTCCGATGCTTCACTTCAGGTTTACTGTACCCCTTTGACTTTCTTATTGACGATGAAACACAAAAATTGCATCGGAATTCAATAGAAAAGGCACAATGCCGACTTAAGTACATGAAGACCGACTCTTCCTACTAAATATGTTTTGAACCAATCCTGTGACACTAGTTATAGATTCCGATGCTTCACTTGAGGTTTACTGTATCCCTTGGACCTTCTTATTGACGATGAAACACAGAAATTGCATCGGAATTAAATAGAAAATTCACAATGCCGATTTAAGTACAAGAAGACTGACTCATCTTACTGACTATGTTTTGAACCATTCCTGGAACACTAGTTATAGATTCCGATGCTTCACTCCAGGTTTACTGTATCCCTTGGACCTTCTTATTGACGATGAAACACAGAAATTGCATCGGAATTAAATACAAAAGGCACAATGCCGACTTAAGGAGAAGAAGACTGACTCTTCTTACTGACTTTGTTTTGAACCATTCCTGTGACACTAGTTATAGATTCCGATGCTTCACTTCAGGTTTCTGTATCCCTTGGACCTTCTTATTGACCATGAAACACAGAAATTGCATCGGAAGTAAATGCAAAAAGCAAAGTGCCGGCTTAAGTTCACGAAAACTGACTCTTCTTACTGTCTATGTTTTGAACCATTCCTGTGACACTAGTTATAGATTCCGATGCTTCACTCCAGGTTTACTGTATCCCTTGGACCTTCTTATTGACGATGAAACACAGAAATTGCATCGGAATTAAATACAAAAGGCACAATGCCGACTTAAGGAGAAGAAGACTGACTCTTCTTACTGACTTTGTTTTGAACCATTCCTGTGACACTAGTTATAGATTCCGATGCTTCACTTCAGGTTTATTGAATCCCACTGACCTTCTTATTGAGGATGAATCACAGAAATTGCATCGGAATTATATAGAAAAAGCACAATTTCGACATAAGTCCAAGAAGACTGACTCTTCTTACTGTCTATGTTTTGAACCATTCCTGTGACACTAGTTATAGATTCCGATGCTTCAGTCCAGGTTTACTATATCCCTTGGACCTTGTTATTGACGATGAAACACAGAAATTGCATCGGAATTAAATAGGAAAGGCACAATGCCGACTTCAGTACAAGAAGACTGACTCTTCTTACTGACTATGTTTTGTACCATTCCTGTGACACTAGTTATAGATTCCGATGCTTCACTTCAGGTTTACTGTATCCCTCTGACCTTATTGCCAATGAAACACAGAAATTGCATCGGAATTAAATACAAAATCCACAATGCCGACATAAGTACAAGAAGACTGACTCTTCTTGCTGTCTACGTTTGAACCATTCCTGTGACACTAGTTATGGATTCCGATGCTTCACTTCAGGTTTACTGTACCCCTCTGACCTTCTTAATGACGGTGAAACACAGAAATTGCATCGGAATTAAATACGAAAGGCACAATGCCGACATAAGTACAAGAAGACTGACTCTTCTTACTGACTATGTTTTACACCATTCCTGTGACACTAGTTGTAGATTCCGATGCTTCACTTCAGGTTTACTGTATCCCTCTGACCTTCTTATTGAGAATGAAACACAGAAATTGCATCGGAATTAAATACAAAAGGCTCAATGCCGACCTAAGTACAGGAAGACTGACTCATCTTACTGTCTATGTTTGAACCATTCCTGTGACACTAGTTATAGGTTCCGATGCTTCACTGCAGGTTTACTGTATCCCTCTGACATTCTTATTGACGGTGAACCACAGAAATTGCATCGGAATTAAATACTAAAGGCACAATGCCGACTTAACTACAAGAAGACTGACTCTTCTTACTGACTATGTTTTGAACCATTCCTGTGACACTAGTTATAGATTCCGATGCTTCACTTCAGGTTTACTGTATCCCTGTGACCTTCTTATTGACGATGAAACACAGAAATTGCATCGGAAATAAATAGAAAAGGCACAATGCCGACTTAAGTAAACGAAAAATGACTCTTCTTACTGTGTGTGCTTTGAACCATTCCTGTGACACTAGTTATAGATTCCGATGCTTCACTCCAGGTTTACTGTATCCCTTGGACCTTCTTATTGACAATGAAACACAGAAATTGTATCAGAATTAAATAGAAAAAGCACAATGCCGACATAACTATAAGAAAACTGACTCTTCTTACTGATTATTGTGTGAACCATTCCTGTGACACTAGTTATAGATTCCGATGATTTACTTCAGGTTTACTGTATCCCTTGGACCTTCTTATTGACGATGAAACACAGAAATTGCATCGGAATTAAATACAAAAGGCACAATGCCGACTTAAGTACAAGAAGACTGACTCTTTCTACTGTCTATGTTTTGAACCGTTCCTGTGACACTAGTTGTGGATTCCGATGCTTCACTTCAGGTTTACTGTATCCCGCTGACCTTCTTATTGACGATGTAACACAGAAAATGCATCGAAATTAAATACAAAAGGCACAATGCCAACTTAAGGACAAGAAGACTGACTCTTCTTACTGACTATGTTTTGAACCATTCCTGTGACACTAGTTATAGATTCCGAATCATCACTTCAGGTTTACTTTATCCCTTGGACCTTCTTATTGACGATGAAACACAGAAATTACATCGGATTTAAATACAAAAGGCAAAATGCCGACTTAAGTACACGAAGACTGACTCTTATTACTGTTTATTTTTTGAACCATTCCTGTGACATTAGTTATAGATTCCGATGCTACACTCCACGTTTATTGTATCCCTTGACCTTCTTATTGACGATGAAACTCAGAAATTTCATCGGAATTAAATACAAAAGGCACAATGCCAACTTAAGGGCAAGAAGGCTGACTCTTCTTACTGAATATGTTTTGAACCATTCCTGTGACACTACTTATAGATTCCAATGCTTCACTTCAGGTTTACTGTATCCTTTGTCCCTTCTTATTGACGATGAAACACAGAAATTGCATCCGAATTAAATACAAAAGGCACAATACCGACTTAAGTACATGAAGACCGACTCTTCTTATTGACTATGATTTGAACCATTCCAGTGAGACTAGTTATAGATTCCGATGCTTCACTTCAGGTTTACTGTATCCCTTGGACATTCCTATTGACGATGAAACACAGAAATTGCATGGGAATTAAATACAAAAGGCACAGTGCCGACTTAAGTACAAGAAGACTGACTCTTCTTACTGTCTATGATTTGAACCATTCCCGTGAGACTAGTTATCGATTCCGATGCTTCACTCCAGGATTACTGTATCCCTTGGACCTTCTTATTGACGATGAATTACAGAAATCGCATCGGAATTAAATAGGAAAGGCACAATGCCGACTTAAGTACAAGAAGACTGACTCTTCTTACTGACTATGTTTTCAACCATTCCTGTGACACAAGTTATGGATTCCATGCTTCACTTCAGGTTTACTGTATCCCTCTGACCTTATTGCCAATGAAACACAGAAATTGCATCGGAATTAAATACAAAAGCCACAATGCCGACATAAGTACAAGAAGACTGACTCTTCTTACTGTCTAGGTTTGAACCATTCCTGTGACACTAGTTATGGATTCCGATGCTTCACTTCAGGTTTACTGTACCCCTCTGACCTTCTTATTGACGGTGAAACACAGAAATTGCATCGGAATTAAATACGAAAGGCACAATGCCGACATAAGTACAAGAAGACTGACTCTTCTTACTGACTATGTTTTACACCATTCCTGTGACACTAGTTGTAGATTCCGATGCTTCACTTCAGGTTTACTGTATCCCTCTGACCTTCTTATTGACAATGAAACACAGAAATTGCATCGGAATTAAATACAAAAGGCTCAATGCCGACCTAAGTACAGGAAGACTGACTCATCTTACTGTCTATGTTTGAACCATTCCTGTGACACTAGTTATAGGTTCCGATGCTTCACTGCAGGTTTACTGTATCCCTCTGACATTCTTATTGACGGTGAACCACAGAAATTGCATCGGAATTAAATACTAAAGGCACAATGCCGACTTAACTACAAGAAGACTGACTCTTCTTACTGACTATGTTTTGAACCATTCCTGTGACACTAGTTATAGATTCCGATGCTTCACTTCAGGTTTACTGTATCCCTGTGACCTTCTTATTGACGATGAAACACAGAAATTGCATCGGAAATAAATAGAAAAGGCACAATGCCGACTTAAGTACACGAAAAATGACTCTTCTTACTGTGTGTGCTTTGAACCATTCCTGTGACACTAGTTATAGATTCCGATGCTTCACTCCAGGTTTACTGTATCCCTTGGACCTTCTTATTGACAATGAAACACAGAAATTGTATCAGAATTAAATAGAAAAGGCACAATGCCGACATAACTATAAGAAAACTGACTCTTCTTACTGATTATTGTGTGAACCATTCCTGTGACACTAGTTATAGATTCCGATGATTTACTTCAGGTTTACTGTATCCCTTGGACCTTCTTATTGACGATGAAACACAGAAATTGCATCGGAATTAAATACAAAAGGCACAATGCCGACTTAAGTACAAGAAGACTGACTCTTTCTACTGTCTATGTTTTGAACCGTTCCTGTGACACTAGTTGTGGATTCCGATGCTTCACTTCAGGTTTACTGTATCCCGCTGACCTTCTTATTGACGATGTAACACAGAAAATGCATCGAAATTAAATACAAAAGGCACAATGCCAACTTAAGGACAAGAAGACTGACTCTTCTTACTGACTATGTTTTGAACCATTCCTGTGACACTAGTTATAGATTCCGAATCATCACTTCAGGTTTACTTTATCCCTTGGACCTTCTTATTGACGATGAAACACAGAAATTACATCGGATTTAAATACAAAAGGCAAAATGCCGACTTAAGTACACGAAGACTGACTCTTATTACTGTTTATTTTTTGAACCATTCCTGTGACATTAGTTATAGATTCCGATGCTACACTCCACGTTTATTGTATCCCTTGACCTTCTTATTGACGATGAAACTCAGAAATTTCATCGGAATTAAATACAAAAGGCACAATGCCAACTTAAGGGCAAGAAGGCTGACTCTTCTTACTGAATATGTTTTGAACCATTCCTGTGACACTACTTATAGATTCCGATGCTTCACTTCAGGTTTACTGTATCATTTGTCCCTTCTTATTGACGATGAAACACAGAAATTGCATCCGAATTAAATACAAAAGGCACAATACCGACTTAAGTACATGAAGACCGACTCTTCTTATTGACTATGATTTGAACCATTCCAGTGAGACTAGTTATACATTCCGATGCTTCACTTCAGGTTTACTGTATCCCTTGGACATTCCTATTGACGATGAAACACAGAAATTGCATGGGAATTAAATACAAAAGGCACAGTGCCGACTTAAGTACAAGAAGACTGACTCTTCTTACTGTCTATGATTTGAACCATTCCCGTGAGACTAGTTATCGATTCCGATGCTTCACTCCAGGATTACTGTATCCCTTGGACCTTCTTATTGACGATGAATTACAGAAATCGCATCGGAATTAAATAGGAAAGGCACAATGCCGACTTAAGTACAAGAAGACTGACTCTTCTTACTGACTATGTTTTCAACCATTCCTGTGACACAAGTTATGGATTCCATGCTTCACTTCAGGATTACTGTATCCCTTGGACCTTCTTGTTGACGATGAAACACAGAAATTGCATCGGAATTAAATCCAAAATTCAAAATGCCGACTTAAGTACACGAAGACTGACTCTTCTTACTGTCTATGTTTTGAACCATTCCAGTGACACTAGTTATAGATTCCGATATTTCACTTGAGGTTTACTGTATCCCCTGGACCTTCTTATTGACGATGAAACACAGAAATTGCATCGGAATTAAATATAAAAGGCACAATGCCGACTTAAGTACAAGAAGACTGGCTCTTCTTACTGTCTATGGTTTGAACCATTCCTGTGACACTAGTTATAGATTCCGATGCTTCACTTCAGGTTTACTGTATCATTTGGACCTTTTTATTGACGATGAAACTCAGAAATTGCATCTGAATTAAATACAAAAGGCACAATGCCGACTTAAGTACAAGAAGACTGACTCATCTTACTGACTATGTTTTGAACCATTCCTGGGACACTAGTTATAGATTCTGATGCTTCACTTCAGGTTTACTGTATCCCTCTGACTTTCTTATTGACGGTGAAGCACAGAAATTGAATCGGAATTAAATACGAAAGGCACAATGCCGACTTAAGTACACGAAGACTGACTCTTCTTACTGTCTATGCTTGAACCATTCCTGGAACACTAGTTATAGATTACGATGCTACACTCCAGGTTTACTGTATCATTTGGACATTTTTATTGACGATGAAACTCAGAAATTGCATCTGAATTAAATACAAAAGGCACAATGCCGACTTAAGTACAAGAAGACTGACTCATCTTACTATGTTTTGAACCATTCCTGGGACACTAGTTCTACATTCTGATGCTTCACTTCAGGTTTACTGTAACCCTTTGACTTTCTTATTGACGATGAAACACAGAAATTGCATCGGAATTCAATAGAAAAGGCACAATGCCGACTTAAGTACATGAAGACCAACTCTTCCTGCTAAATATGTTTTGAACCAATCCTGTGACACTAGTTATAGATTCCGATGCTTCACTTGAGGTTTACTGTATCCCTTGGACCTTCTTATTGACGATGAAACACAGAAATTGCATCGGAATTAAAAAGAAAATTCACAATGCCGATTTAAGTACAAGAAGACTGACTCATCTTACTGACTATGTTTTGAACCATTCCTGGAACACTAGTTGTAGATTCCGATGCTTCACTTCAGGTTTGCTGTAAAATTCACAATGCCGATTTAAGTACAAGAAGACTGACTCATCTTACTGACTATGTTTTGAACCATTCCTGGAACACTAGTTGTAGATTCCGATGCTTCACTTCAGGTTTGCTGTATCCCTTGGACCTTCTTATTGACCATGAAACACAGAAATTGCATCGGAAGTAAATGCAAAAAGCAAAGTGCCGGCTTAAGTACACGAAAACTGACTCTTCTTACTGTCTATGTTTTGAACCATTCTTGTGACACTAGTTATAGATTCCGATGCTTCACTCCAGGTTTACTGTATCCCTTGGACCTTCTTATTGACGATGAAACACAGAAATTGCATCGGAATTAAATAGAAAAGGCACATTGCCGACATAACTATAAGAAAACTGACTCTTCTTACTGATTATAGTGTGAACCATTCCTGTGACACTAGTTATAGATTCCGATGATTTACTTCAGGTTTACTGTATACCTTGCACCTTCTTATTGACGATGAAACACAGAAATTACATCGGAATTAAATACAAATGCACAATGCCGACTTAACTACAAGAAGACTGACTCTTGTTACTGACTATGTTTGAACCATTCCTGTGACACAAGTTATAGCTTCCGATGCTTCATTTAAGGTTAACTGTATCCCTCTGACCTTCTTATTGACGATGACACACAGAAATTGCATCGGATTTGAATATAAAAGGCACAATGCCGACTTAAGTACAAGAAGATTGACTCTTGTTACTGTCTATGTTTTTAACCAATCCTGTGACACTAGTTGTAGATTCCGATGCTTCCCTTCAGGTTTACTGTATCCCTTGGACCTTCTTATTGACGATGAAGCACAGAAATTGAATCGGAATTAAATACGAAAGGCACAATGCCGACTTAAGTACACGAAGACTGACTCTTCTTACTGTCTATGCTTGAACCATTCCTGGGACACTAGTTATGGATTCCGATGCTACACTCCAGGTTTACTGTATGATTTGGACCTTTTTATTGACGATGAAACTCAGAAATTGCATCTGAATCAAATACAAAAGGCACAATGCCGACTTAAGTACAAGAAGACTGAATCATCTTACTGACTATGTTTTGAACCATTCCTGGGACACTTGTTCTAGATTCCGATGCTTCACTTCAGGTTTGCTGTAACCCTTTGACTTTCTTATTGACAATGAAACACAGAAATTGCATCGGAATTCAATAGAAAATGCACAATGCCGACTTAAGTACATGAAGACCGACTCTTCCTACTAAATATGTTTTGAATTATTCCTGTGACACTAGTAATAGATTCCGATGCTTCACTTGAGGTTAACTGTATCCCTTGGACCTTCTTATTGACTTTGAAACACAGAAATTGCATCGGAATTAAATAGAAAATTCACAACGCCGATTTAAGTACAAGAAGATTGACTCATCTTACTGACTATGTTTTGAACCATTCCGGGAACTCTAGTTGTAGATTCCGATGCTTCACTTCAGGTTTGCTGTATCCCTTGGACCTTCTTATTGACCATGAAACACAGAAATTGCATCGGAAGTAAATGCAAAAAGCAAAGTGCCGGCTTAAGTACACGAAAACTGACTCTTCTTACTGTCTATGTTTTGAACCATTCCTGTGACACTAGTTATAGATTCCGATGCTTCACTCCAGTTTTACTGTATCCCTTGGACCTTCTTATTGACGATGTAACACAGAAAATGAATCGGAATTAAATACAAAAGGCACAATGCCAACTTAAGGACAAGTAGACTGACTCTTCTTACTGACTATGTTTTGAACCATTCCTGTGACACTAGTTATAGATTCCAAATCTTCACTTCAGGTTTACTTTATCCCTTGGACCTTCTTATTGACGATGAAACACAGAAATTACATCGGATTTAAATACAAAAGGCAAAATGCCGACTTAAGTACACGAAGACTGACTCTTATTAATGTTTTTTTTTGGAACCATTCCTGTGACACTAGTTATAGATTCCGATGCTACACTCCACGTTTATTGTATCCCTTGACCTTCTTATTGACGATGAAACTCAGAATTTGCATCGGAATCAAACCCAAAGGCACAATGCCGACTTAAGGGCAAGAAGACTGACTATTCTTACTGAATATGTTTGAACCATTCCTGTGACACTACTTATAGATTCCGATGCTTCACTTCAGGTTTACTGTATACTTTGTCCCATCTTATTGACGATGAAACACAGAAATTGCATCCGAATTAAATACAAAAGGCACAATACCGACTTAAGTACATGAAGACCGACTCTTCTTATTGACTACGGTTTGAACTATTCCAGTGAGACTAGTTATAGATTCCGATGCTTCACTTCAGGTTTACTGTATCCCTTGGACATTGTTATTGACGATGAAACACAGAAATTGAATGGGAATTAAATACAAAAGGCACAGTGCCGACTTAAGTACAAGAAGACTGACTCTTCTTACTGTCTATGATTTAAACCATTCCTGTGAGACTAGTTATCGATTCCGATTCTTCACTCCAGGATTACTGTATCCCTTCGACCTTCTTATTGACGATGAATTACAGAAATCGCATCGGAATTAAATAGGAAAGGCACAATGCCGACTAAAGTACAAGAAGACTGACTCTTCTTACTGACTATGTTTTCAACCATTCCTGTGACACAAGTTATGGATTCCATGCTTATCTTCAGGTTTACTGTATCCCTTGGACCTTCTTGTTGACGATGAAACACAGAAATTGCATCTGAATTAAATACAAAAGGCAAAATGCCGACTTAAGTACACGAAGACTGACTCTTCTTACTGTCTAGGTTTTGAACCATTCCAGTGACACTAGTTATAGATTCCGATGCTTCATTTCAGGTTAACTGTATCCCTCTGACCTTCTTATTGACGATGACACACAGAAATTGCATCGGATTTAAATATAAAAGGCACAATGCCGACTTAAGTACAAGAAGATTGACTCTTGTTACTGTCTATGTTTTTAACCAATCCTGTGACACTAGTTGTAGATTCCGATGCTCCACTTCAGGTTTACTGTATCCCTTGGACATTCTTATTGACGATGAAGCACAGAAATTGAATCGGAATTAAATACGAAAGGCACAATGCCGACTTAAGTACACGAAGATTGACTCTTCTTACTGTCTATGCTTGAACCATTCCTGGGACACTAGTTATGGATTCCGATGCTACACTCCCGGTTTTCTGTATGATTTGGACCTTTTTATTGACGATGAAACTCAGAAATTGCATCTGAATTAAATACAAAAGTCACAATGCCGACTTAAGTACAAGAAGACTGACTCATCTTACTGACTATGTTTTGAACCATTCCTGGGACACTAGTTCTAGATCCGATGCTCCACTTCAGGTTTGCTGTAACCCTTTGACTTTCTTATTGACAATGAAACACAGAAATTGCATCGGAATTCAATAGAAAATGCACAATGCCGACTTAAGTACATGAAGACCGACTCTTCCTACTAAATATGTTTTGAATTATTCCTGTGACACTAGTAATAGATTCCGATGCTTCACTTGAGGTTTACTGTATCCCTTGGACCTTCTTATTGACGATGAAACACAGAAATTGCATCGGAATTAAATAGAAAATTCACAATGCCGACTTAAGGAGAAGAAGACTGACTCTTCTTACTGACTTTGTTTTGAACCATTCATGTGACACTAGTTATAGATTAAGATGCTTCACTTCAGGTTTATTGAATCCCTCTGACCTTCTTATTGACGATGAATCACAGAAATTGCATCGGAATTATATAGAAAAGACACAATTTCTACATAAGTACAAGAAGACTGACTCTTCTTACTGTCTATGTTTTGAACCATTCCTGTGACACTAGTTATAGATTCCGATGCTTCACTTCAGGTTTACTGTTTCCCTTGGACCTTCTTATTGACGATGAAACACAGAAATTGCATCGGAATTAAATTCAAAAGGCACAATGCCGACATAAGTACAAGAAGACTGACTCTTCGTACTGTCTATGTTTTGATCATTCCTGTGACACTAGTTATAGATTCCGATGCTTCACTTCAGGTTTACTGTTTCCCTTGGACCTTCTTATTGACGATGAAACACAGAAATTGCATCGGAATTAAATTCAAAAGGCACAATGCCGACTTTAGTATAAGAAGACTGACTCTTCCTACTGTCTACGTTTTGAACCATTTCTGTGACACTAGTTATAGAGTCCGATGCTTCACTTCAGGTTTACTGTATACCTCTGACCTTCTTATTGACGATGAAACACAGAAATAGCATCGGAATTAAATACAAAAGGCACAATGCCGACTTAAGTACAAAAAGACTGACTCTCCTTACTGTCTACGTTTGAACCATTCCTGTGACACTAGTTATGGATTCCGATGCTTCACTCCAGGTTTACTGTACCCCTCTGACCTTCTTATTGACGGTGAAACACAGAAATTGTATCGGAATTAAATACGAAAGGCGCAATGCCTACATAAGTACAAGAAGACTGACTCTTCTTACTGACTATGTTTTAAACCATTCCTGTGACACTAGTTGTAGATTCCGATGCTTCACTTCAGGTTTACCGTATCCCTCTGACCTTCGTATTGACTATGAAACACAGAAATTGCATTGGAATTAAATACTAAAGGCTCAATGCCGACTTAAGTACAGGAAGACTGACTCATCTTACTGTCTATGTTTGAACCATTCCTGTGACACTAGTTATAGATTCCGATGCTTCACTGCAGGTTTACTGTATCCCTCTGACATTCTTATTGACGGTGTAACACAGAAATTGCATCGGAATTAAATACGAAAAGCACAATGCCGACTTAACTACAAGAAGACTGACTCTTCTTACTGACTATGTTTTGAACCATTCCTGTGACACTAGTTATAGATTCCGATGCTTCACTTCAGGTTTACTGTATCTCTGTGACCCTCTTATTGACGTTGAAACACAGAAATTGCATCGGAAATAAATAGAAAAGGCACAATGCCGACTTAAGTACACGAAAAATGACTCTTCTTACTGTGTGTGCTTTGAACCATTCCTGTGACACTAGTTATAGATTCCGATGCTACACTCCACGTTTATTGTTTCCCTTGACCTTCTTATTGACGATGAAACTCAGAAATTGCATCGGAATTAAATACAAAAGGCACAATGCCAACTTAAGGACAAGAAGACTGACTTTTCTTACTGACTATGTTTTGAACCATTCCTGTGACACTAGTTATAGATTCCGAATCTTCACTTCAGGTTTACTTTATCCCTTGGACCTTCTTATTGACGATGAAACACAGAAATTACATCGGATTTAAATACAAAAGGCACAATGCCGACTTAAGTACAAGAAGACTGACTTTTCTTACTGACTATGTTTTGATCCATTCCTGTGACTCTAGTTATAGATTCCGGTGCTTCACTTCAGGTTTACTGTATCCCTCCTACCTTCTTATTGACGATGAAACACAGAAATTGCATCGGAATGAAATAGAAGAGGCACAATGCCGACTTAAGTACAAGAAGACTGACTCTTCTTACTGCCTATGTTCTGAACCATTCCTGTGACACTAGTTATAGATTCCGATGCTTCACTCCAGTTTTACTGTATCCCTTGGAAATTCTTATTGTCGATGAAACACAGGAATTGCATCGGAATTAAATACAAAAGGCACAATGCCGACTTAAGTGCAAGAAGACTGACTCTTCCAGCTGTCTATCATTTGAATCATTCCTGTGACACTAGTTGTGGATTCCGATGCTTCACTTCAGGTTTACTGTATCCAGCTGACCTTCTTATTGCCGATGTAACACAGATATTGCATCGGAATTAAATACAAAATGCACAATGCCAACTTAAGGACAAGAAGACTGACTTTTCTTACTGACTATGTTTTGAACCATTCCCGTGACACTAGTTATAGATTCGGATGCTTCACTCCAGGTTTACTGTATGCCCTAGACCTTGTTATTGACGATGAAACACAGAAATTGCATCGGAAATTAAAAGAAAAGGCACAATGCCGACTTAAGTACAAGAAGACTGACTCTTCTTACTGACTATGTTTTGAACCATTCCTGTGACACTAGTTATAGATTCCGAATCTTCACTTCAGGTTTACTGTATCCCTTGGACCTTCGTATTGACGATGAAATACAGAAATTACATCGGAATTAAATACAAAAGGCAAAATGCCGACTTAAGTACACGAAGACTGACTCTTCTTACTGTCTATGCTTTGAACCATTCCTGTGGCACTAGTTATAGATTCCGATGCTTCACTTCAGGTTTACTGTATCTCTTGGACCTCGTTATTGACGATGAAACACCGAAATTGCATCGGAATTAAATAGAAAAAGCACAATGATGACTTAAGTACAAGAAGACTGACTCTTCTTACTGACTATGTTTTGAACCATTCCTGTGACACTAGTTATAGATTCCGAATCTTCACTTCAGGTTTACTGTATCCCTTGGACCTTCTTAGTGACGATGAAACACAGAAATTACATCGGATTTAAATACAAAAGGCAAAATGCCGACTTAAGTACACGAAGACTGACTCTTATGACTGTCTATGCCTTGAACCTTTCCTGGGACACTCGTTATATATTCCGATGCTACACTCCAGGTTTATTGTATCCCTGGAACTTTCTTATTGACGATGAAACACAGAAATTGCATCGGAATTAAATACGAGAGGCACAATGCCGACTTAAGTTGAAGAAGACTGACTCTTCTTACTGTCTATGTTTGAACCATTAGTGTGACACTAGTTATAGTTTCCGATACTTCACTTCAGGTTTACTGTATACCTCTGACCTTCTTATTGACGATGAAACACAGAAATAGCATCGGAATTAAATACAAAAGGCACAATGCCGACTTAAGTACAAAAAGACTGACTCTCCTTACTGTCTACGTTTGAACCATTCCTGTGACACTAGTGATGGATTCCGATGCTTCACTCCAGGTTTACTGTACCCCTCTGACCTTCTTATTGACGGTGAAACACAGAAATTGTATCGGAATTAAATACGAAAGGCACAATGCCTACATAAGTACAAGAAGACTGACTCTTCTTACTGACTATGTTTTAAACCATTCCTGTGACACTAGTTGTAGATTCCGATGCTTCACTTCAGGTTTACCGTATCCCTCTGACCTTCGTATTGACAATGAAACACAGAAATTGCATTGGAATTAAATACTAAAGGCTCAATGCCGACTTAAGTACAGGAAGACTGACTCATCTTACTGTCTATGTTTGAACCATTCCTGTGACACTAGTTATAGATTCCGATGCTTCACTGCAGGTTTACTGTATCCCTCTGACATTCTTATTGACGGTGTAACACAGAAATTGCATCGGAATTAAATACGAAAAGCACAATGCCGACTTAACTACAAGAAGACTGACTCTTCTTACTGACTATGTTTTGAACCATTCCTGTGACACTAGTTATAGATTCCGATGCTTCACTTCAGGTTTACTGTATCTCTGTGACCCTCTTATTGACGTTGATACACAGAAATTGCATCGGAAATAAATAGAAAAGGCACAATGCCGACTTAAGTACACGAAAAATGACTCTTCTTACTGTGTGTGCTTTGAACCATTCCTGTGACACTAGTTATAGATTCCGATGCTTCACTCCAGGTTTACTGTATCCCTTGGACCTTATTATTGACGATGAAACACAGAAATTGCATCGGAATTAAATAGAAAAGGCACAATGCCGACATAACTATAAGAAAACTGACTCTTCTTACTGATTATAGTGTGAACCATTCCTGTGACACTAGTTATAGATTCCGATGATTTACTTCAGGTTTACTGTATACCATGCACCTTCTTATTGACGATGAAACACAGAAATTGCATCGGAATTAAATACAAAAGGCACAATGCCGACTTAAGTACAAGAAGACTGACTCTTTCTACTGTCTATGCTTTGAACCGTTCCTGTGACACTAGTTGTGGATTCCGATGCTTCACTTTAGGTTTACTGTATGCCGCTGACCTTCTTGTTGACGACGTAACACAGAAATTGCATCGGAATTAAATACAAAAGGCACAATGCCAACTTAAGGACAAGAAGACTGACTTTTCTTACTGACTATGTTTTGAACCATTCCTGTGACACTAGTTATAGATTCCGATGCTTCACTTCAGGTTTACTGTTTCCCTTGGACCTTCTTATAAACGATGAAACACAGAAATTGCATCGGAATTAAATACCAAAGGCACAATGCCGACTTAAGTACAAGAAGGCTGACTTTTCTTACTGACTATGTTTTGATCCATTCCTGTGACTCTAGTTATAGATTCCGGTGCTTCACTTCAGGTTTACTGTATCCCTCCTACCTTCTTATTGACGACGAAACACAGAAATTGCATCGGAATGTAATAGAAAAGGCACAATGCCGACTTAAGTACACGAAGACTGACTCTTATTACTGTTTATATTTTGAACCATTCCTGTGACACTAGTTATAGATTCCGATGCTACACTCCACGTTTATTGTTTCCCTTGACCTTCTTATTGACGATGAAACTCAGAAATTGCATCGGAATTAAATACAAAAGGCACAATGCCGACTTAAGGGCAAGAAGACTGACTCTTCTTACTGAATATGTTTTGAACCATTCCTGTGACAATACTTATAGATTCCGATGCTTCACTTCAGGTTTACTGTTTCCCTTGGACCTTCTTATAAACGATGAAACACAGAAATTGCATCGGAATTAAATACCAAAGGCACAATGCCGACTTAAGTACAAGAAGACTGACTTTTCTTACTGACTATGTTTTGATCCATTCCTGTGACTCTAGTTATAGATTCCGGTGCTTCACTTCAGGTTTACTGTATCCCTCCTACCTTCTTATTGACGACGAAACACAGAAATTGCATCGGAATGAAATAGAAAAGGCACAATGCCGACTTAAGTACAAGAAGACTGACTCTTCTTACTGCCTATGTTCTGAACCATTCCTGTGACACTAGTTATAGATTCCGATGCTTCACTCCAGTTTTACTGTATCCCTTGGAAATTCTTATTGACGATGAAACACAGGAATTGCATCGGAATTAAATACAAAAGGCACAATGCCGACTTAAGTACAAGAAGACTGACTCTTCCAGCTGTCTATCATTTGAATCATTCCTGTGACACTAGTTGTGGATTCCGATGCTTCACTTCAGGTTTACTGTATCCAGCTGACCTTCTTATTGCCGATGCAACACAGATATTGCATCGGAATTAAATACAAAATGCACAATGCCAACTTAAGGACAAGAAGACTGACTTTTCTTACTGACTATGTTTTGAACCATTCCCGTGACACTAGTTATAGATTCGGATGCTTCACTCCAGGTTTACTGTATGCCCTAGACCTTGTTATTGACGATGAAACACAGAAATTGCATCGGAAATTAAAAGAAAAGGCACAATGCCGACTTAAGTACAAGAAGACTGACTCTTCTTACTGACTATGTTTTGAACCATTCCTGTGACACTAGTTATAGATTCCGAATCTTTACTTCAGGTTTACTGTATCCCTTGGACCTTCTTATTGACGATGAAATACAGAAATTACATCGGAATTAAATACAAAAGGCAAAATGCCGACTTAAGTACACGAAGACTGACTCTTCTTACTGTCTATGCTTTGAACCATTCCTGTGGCACTAGTTATAGATTCCGATGCTTCACTCCAGGTTTACTGTATCTCTTGGACCTCGTTATTGACGATGAAACACCGAAATTGCATCGGAATTAAATAGAAAAAGCACAATGATGACTTAAGTACAAGAAGACTGACTCTTCTTACTGACTATGTTTTGAACCATTCCTGTGACACTAGTTATAGATTCCGAATCTTCACTTCAGGTTTACTGTATCCCTTGGACCTTCTTAGTGACGATGAAACACAGAAATTACATCGGATTTAAATACAAAAGCCAAAATGCCGACTTAAGTACACGAAGACTGACTCTTATGACTGTCTATGCCTTGAACCTTTCCTGTGACACTCGTTATATATTCCGATGCTACACTCTAGGTTTATTGTATCCCTGGAACCTTCTTATTGACGATGAAACACAGAAATTGCATCGGAATTAAATACGAGAGGCACAATGCCGACTTAAGTTGAAGAAGACTGACTCTTCTTACTGTCTATGTTTGAACCATTAGTGTGACACTAGTTATAGTTTCCGATACTTCACTTCAGGTTTACTGTATCCCTCTGACCTCCTTATTGACGGTGAAACACAGAAATTGCATCGGAATTAAATACGAAAGGCACAATGCCGACTTAAGTACAGGAAGACTGACTCTTCTTACTGACTATGTTTTGAACCATTCCTGTGACACTAGTTATAGATTCCGATGCTTCACTTCAGGTTTACTGTATCCCTCCGACAATCGTATTGACGATGAAACACAGAAATTACATCGGAATTAAATAGAAAAGGCACAATGACGACTTAAGTACAAGAAGCCTGACTCTTCTTACTGTCTATGCTTTGAACCAATCCTGTGACACTAGTTGTAGATTCCGATGCTTCACTTCAGGTTTACTGTATCCCTTGGAGCTTCTTATTGACGATGAAACACAGAAATTGCATCGGAATGAAATACAAATGCCACAATGTCGACTTAAGTATATGAACACTGACTCTTCCTACTGTCTATGATTTGAACCATTCCTGTGACCCTAGCTATAAATTCCTACGCTTCACTTCAGGTTTAGTGTACCCCTTGTACCTTCTTGATGACTTTGAAACACAGAAATTGCATCGGAATTAAACACAAAAGTCACAATGCCGACTTAAGTACAAGAAGACTGACTCTTCGTACGGTCTATGTTTTGAACCATTCCTGTGACGCTAGTTATAGAATTCGGTGCTTCACTCCAGGTCTACTGTATCCCTTGGACCTTCTTATTGACGATGAAACACGGAAATTGCATCGGAATCATATACAAAATGCACAATGCCATCATAAGGACAAGAAGACTGACTTTTCTTACTGACTATGTTTTGAACCATTCCTGTGACACTAGTTATAGATTCCGATGCTTCACTCCAGGTTTACTGTATCCCTTGGACCTTGTTATTGACGATGAAACACAGAAATTGCATCGGAAATTAATAGAAAAGGCACAATGCTGACTTAAGTACAAGAAGGCTGACTCTTCTTACTGACTATGTTTTGAACCATTCCTGTGACACTAGTTATAGATTCCGAATCTTCACTTCAGGTTTACTGTATCCCTTGGACGTTCTTATTGACGATGAAATACAGAAATTACATCGGAATTAAATACAAAAGGCAAAATACCGACTTTAGTTCACGAAGACTGACTCTTCTTACTGTCTATGTTTTGAACCATTCCTGTGACACTAGTTATAGATTCCGATGCTTCACTTCAGGTTTACTGTATCCCTCTGACCTTCTTATTGACGATGAAACACAGAAATTGCTTCGGAATTAAATAGAAAAAGCACAATGCCGACTTAAGTACAAGAAGACTGACTCTTCTTACTGTCTATGTTTTGAACCATTCCTGTGACACTAGTTATAGATTCCGATGCTTCACTCCTGTTTTACTGTATCCCTTGGAAATTCTTATTGACGATGAAACACAGAAATTGCATCGGAATTAAATACAAAAGGCACAATGCCGACTTAAGTACAAGAAGACTGACTCTTCCAGCTGTCTATCTTTTGAACCATTCCTGTGACACTACTTGTGGATTCCGATGCTTCACTTCAGGTTTACTGTATCCCGCTGACCTTCTTATTGCCGATGTAACACAGATATTGCATCGGAATTAATTACAAAATGCACAATGCCAACTTAAGGACAAGAAGACTGACTTTTCGTACTGACTATGTTTTGAACCATTCCTGTGACACTAGTTATAGTTTCCGATGCTTCACTCCAGGATTACTGTATCCCTTGGACCTTATTATTGATGATGAAACACCGAAATTGCATCGGAATTAAATAGAAAAGGCACAATGCCGACTTAAGTACAAGTAGACTGACTCTTCTTACTGACTACGTTTTGAACCATTCCTGTGACACTAGTTATAGATTCCGAATCGTCACTTCAGGTTTACTGTATATCTCTGACCGTCTTATTAACGGTGATACACAGACATTGCATCGGAATTAAATACGAAAGGCACAATGCCGACTTAAGTACAAGAAGACTGACTTTTCTTACTGACTATGTTTGAACCATTCCTGTAACACTAGTTATAGATTCCGATGCTTCACTTAAGGTTTACTGTATCCCTGTGACCTTCTTATTGACGATGAAACACAGAAATTGCATCGGAATTAAATACAAAAGGCACATTGCCGACTTAAGTACAAGAAGACTGACTCTTCTTACTGACTATTTTTTGAACCATTCCTGTGACACTAGTTATAGATTCCGATGCTTCACTTCAGGTTTACTGTATCCCTCTGACCATCTTATTGACGATGAAACACAGATATTACATCGGAATTAAATAGAAAAGGCACAATGCCGACTTAAGTACAAGAAGACTGACTCTTCTTACTGTCTATGTTTTGAACCAATCCTGTGACACTAGTTGTAGATTCCGATGCTTCCCTTCAGGTTTACTGTATCCCTTGGACCTTCTTATTGTCGATGAAACACAGGAATTGCATGGGAATTAAATACAAAAGGCACAATGCCGACTTAAGTACAAGAAAACTGACCCTTCTTACTGTCTATGTATTGAACCATTCCTGTGACACTAGTTATAGATTCCGATGCTTCACTTGAGGTTTGCTGTATCCCTCTGACCTTCTTATTGACGGTGAAACACAAAAATTGCATCGGCATTAAATACCAAAGGCACAAAGCCGACTTAAGTACAAGAAGACTGACTCTTCTTACTGACTATGTTTTGAACCATTCCTGTGACACTAGTTATAGATTCCGATGCTTCACTTCAGGTTTACTGTATCCCTCTGACCTTCTTATTGACGATGAAACACAGAAATTGCATCGGAATGAAATAGAAAAGGCACAATGCCGACTTCAGTACAAGAAGGCTGACTCTTCTTACTGTCTATGTTTGAACCATTCCTGTGAGACTAATTATACATTCCGATGCTTCACTCCAGGCTTACTGTATCCCTTGGACCTTCTTATTGACGATGAATCACAGAAATTGCATCGGAATTAAATACAAAAGGCACAATGCCGACTTAAGTACAAGAAGACTGACTCTTCTTACTGTCTATGTATTGAACCATTACTGTTGCTCTAGTTATAGAATTCGGTGCTTCACTCCCGGTCTATTGTATCCCTTGGACTTTCTTATTGACGATGAAACACAGAAATTGCATCGGAATTAAATACAAAATGCACAATGCCGACTTAAGGGCAAGAAGACTGACTCTTCTTACTGACTATGTTTGAACCATTCCTGTGACATTACTTATAGATTCCGATGCTTCACTTCAGGTTTGCTGTTTCCCTTGGACCTTCTTATTGACGATGAAACACAGAAATTGCATCGGAATTGAATGCAAAAGGCACAATGCCGATTTAAGTACAAGAAGACTGACTGTTCTTACTGTCTATGTTTGAACCATTCCTGTGACACTAGTTATAGATTCCGATGCTTCACTTCAGGTTTACTGTATCCCTCCGACCTTCTTATTGACAGTGAAACACATAAATTGCATCGGAATTATATACAAAAGGCACAATGCCGACCTAAGTATAAGAAGACTGACTCCTCCTACTGTCTATGTCTTCAACCATTCTGTGACACTAGTTATAAATTACAACGCTTCACTTCAGGTTTACTGCACCCCTTGTACCTTCTTATTGACGATGAAACACAGAAATTGCATCGGAATTAAATACAAAAGGTACAATGCCGACTTAAGTACATGTAGACCGACTCTTCTTATTGACAATGATTTGAACCATTCCTGAGTCACTAGTTATAGATTCCGATGCTTCACTTCAGGTTTACCGTATCCCTTGGACATACTTATTAACGATGATACACAGAAATTCCATCGCAATTAAATACAAAAGGCAACATGCCGACTTAAGTAAACGAAAACTGACCCTACTTACTGTCTATGTTTTAACCATTCCTGTGACACTAATTATAGATTCCGATGCTACACTCCAGGTTTACTGTATCCCTTGGACCTTCTTATTGACGATGAAACACAGAAATTGCATCGCAATTAAATACAAAAGGCACAATGCCGACTTAAGTACAAGAAGACTGACTTTTCTTACTGACTATGTGTTGAACCATTCCTGTGACTCTAGTTATAGATTCCGATGCTTCACTTCAGGTTTACTGTATCCCTTGGACCTTCTTATTGACGATGAAACACAGAAATTGCATCGGAATTAAATACAAAAGCCACAATGCCGACTTAAGTATAAGAACACTGACTCTTCCTACTGTCTATATTTTGAACCATTCGTGTGACACTAGTTATAAATTCCTACGCTTCACTTCAGGTTTACTGTACCCCTTGTACCTTCTTGATGACGATGAAACACAGAAATTGCATGGGAATTAAACACAAAAGCCACAATGCCGACTTAAGTACAAGAAGACTGACTCTTCGTACGGTCTATGTTTTGAACCATTCCTGTGACGCTTGTTATAGAATTCGGTGCTTCACTCCAGGTCTACTGTATCCCTTGGACCTTCTTATTGACGATGAAACACAGAAATTGCATCGGAATTAAATACAAAAGGAAGAATGCCGACTTAAGTACAAGAAGACTGACTCTTCCAGCTGTCTATCTTTTGAACCATTCCTGTGACACTAGTTGTGGATTCCGATGCTTCACTTCATGTTTACTGTATCCCGCTGACCTTCTTATTGCCGATGTAACACAGATATTGCATCGGAATTAAATACAAAATGCACAATGCCAACTTAAGTACAAGAAGACTGACTTTTCTTACTGACTACGTTTGAACCATTCCTGTAACACTAGTTATAGATTCCGATGCTTGACTTCAGGTTTACTGTATTTCTCTGACCTTCTTATTGACGATGAAACACAGAAATTGCATCGGAATTAAATGCAAAAGGCACATTGCCGACTTAAGTACAAGAAGACTGACTCTTCATACTGTCTATGTTTGAACCATTCCTGTGACACTAGTTATACATTCCGATGCTTCACTTCAAGTTTAATGTATCCCTCTGACCTTCTTATTGACGGTGAAACACAGAAATTGCATCGGAATTATATACGAAAGGCACAATGCCGACTTAAGTACAAGAAGACTGACTCTTCTTACTGACTATGTTTTGAACCATTCCTGTGACACTAGTTATAGATTCCGATGCTTCACTTCAGGATTACTCTATCCCTCTGACCATCTTATTGACGATGAAACACTGATATTACATCGGAATTAAATAGAAAAGGCACAATGCCGACTTAAGTACAAGAAGACTGACTCTTTTTATTGTCTATGTTTTGAATCAATCCTGTGACACTAGTTCTAGATTCCGATGCTTCACTTCAGGTTTACTGTATCCCTTGGACCTTCTTATTGACGATGAATCACAGAAATTGCATCGGAATTAAATACAAAAGGCACAATGCCGACTTAAGTACAAGAAGACTGACCCTTCTTACTGTCTATGTATTGAACCATTACTGTTGCTCTAGTTATAGAATTCGGTGCTTCACTCCAGGTTTACTGTATCCCTTGGACCTTCTTATTGACGATGAAACACAGAAATTGCATCGGAATTAAATACAAGAGGCGCAATGCCGACTTAAGTACAAGAAGACTGATTCTTCTTACTGTCTATGTTTGAACCATTCCTGTGACACAAGTTATAGATTCCGATGCTTCACTTGAGGTTTACTGTATCCCTCTGACCTTCTTATTGACGGTGAAACACAGAAATTGCATCGGAATTAAATACGAAAGGCACAAAGCCGACTTAAGTGCAAGAAGACAGACTCTTCTTACTGACTATGTTTTGAACCATTCCTGTGACACTATTTATAGATTCCGATGCTTCACTTCAGGTTTACTGTATCCCTCTGACCTTCTTATTGACGATGAAACACAGAAATTGCATCGGAATGAAATAGAAAAGGCACAATGCCGACTTAAGTACAAGAAGGCTGACTCTTCTTACTGTCTATGTTTGACCCATTCCTGTGACACTAGTTATACATTCCGATGCTTCACTCCTGGTTTACTGTATCCCTTGCACCTTGTTACTGACGATCAATCACAGAAATTGCATCGGAAATTAATAGAAAAGGCACAATGCCGACTTAAGTACAAGAAGACTGACTCTTCTTTCTGACTATGTTTTGAACCATTCCTGTGACACTAGTTATAGATTCCGATGCTACACTCCAGGTTTAATGTATCCCTGGAACCTTCTTATTGACGATGAAACACAGAAATTCATCGGAATTAAATATGAGAGGCACAATGCCGACTTAAGTACAAGAAGACTGACTCTTCTTACTGTCTATGTTTGAACCATTAGTGTGACACTAGTTATAGATTCCGATGCTTCACTTCAAGTTTTCTGTATCCCTCTGACCTTCTTATTGACAGTGAAACACAGAAATTGCATCGGAATTAAATACGAAAGGCACAATGCCGACTTAAGTACAAGAAGACTGACTTTTCTTACTGACTACGTTTGAACCATTCCTGTAACACTAGTTATAGATTCCGCTGCTTCACTTCAGGTTTACTGTATCCCTCAGACCTTCTTATTGACGGTGAAACACAGAAATTGCATCGGAATTAAATACGAAAGGCACAATGCCGACTTAAGTTCAAGAAGACTGACTCTTCTTACTGACTATGTTTTGAACCATTCCTGTGACACTAGTTATAGATGCCGATGCTTCACTTCACGATTACTGTATCCCTCTGACCATCTTATTGACGATGAAGCACAGATATTACATCGGAATTAAATAGAAAAGGCACAATGCCGACTTAAGTACAAGAAGACTGAATCCTCTTACTGTCTATGTTTTGAACCAATCCTGTGACACTAGTTGTAGATTCCGATGCTTCACTTCAGGTTTACTGTATCTCTTGGACCTTCTTATTGACGATGAAACACAGAAATTGCATCGGAATTAAATACAAAAGCCACAATGCCGACTTAAGTATAAGAACACTGACTCTTCCTACTGTCTATGTTTTGAACCATTCCTGTGACGCTAGTTATAGATTCCGATGTTTCACTTCAGGTTTACTGTTTCCTTTCGACATTCTTGGTGACGATGAAACACAGAATTTGCATCGCAATTAAATACAAAAGGCACAAAGCCGACCTAAGCATAAGAAGCCTGACTCTTCCTACTGTCTATGATTTGAACCATTTCTGTGACACTAGTTATAGAGTCCGATGCTTCACTTCAGGTTTACTGTATCCGTCGGGCCTTCATTTTGACGGTGAATCACAGAAATTGCATCGGAATTAAATACAAAAGGCACAATGCCGACTTAAGTACAAAAAGACTGACCCTTCTTACTGTCTATGTATTGAACCATTACTGTTGCTCTAGTTATAGAATTCGGTGCTTCACTCCAGGTTTACTGTATCCCTTGGACCTTCTTATTGACGATGAAACACAGAAATTGCATCGGAATTAAATACAAGAGGCGCAATGCCGACTTAAGTACAAGAAGACTGATTCTTCTTACTGTCTATGTTTGAACCATTCCTGTGACACTAGTTATAGATTCCGATGCTTCACTTGAGGTTTACTGTATCCCTCTGACCTTCTTATTGACGGTGAAACACAGAAATTGCATCGGAATTAAATACGAAAGGCACAAAGCCGACTTAAGTGCAAGAAGACAGACTCTTCTTACTGACTATGTTTTGAACCATTCCTGTGACACTAGTTATAGATTCCGATGCTTCACTTCAGGTCTACTGTATCCCTCTGACCTTCTTAGTGACGATGAAACACAGAAATGGCATCGGAATGAAATAGAAAAGGCACAATGCCGACCTAAGTACAAGAAGGCTGACTCTTCTTACTGTCTATGTTTGTACCATTCCTGTGACACTAGTTATACATTCCGATGCTTCACTCCAGGTTTACTGTATCCCTTGGACCTTGTTACTGACGATCAATCACAGAAATTGCATCGGAAATTAATAGAAAAGGCACAATGCCGACTTAAGTACAAGAAGACTGACTCTTCTTTCTGACTATGTTTTGAACCATTCCTGTGAAACTAGTTATAGATTCCGACGCTACACTCCAGGTTTAATGTATCCCTGGAACCTTCTTATTGACGATGAAACACAGAAATTCATCGGAATTAAATACGAGAGGCACAATGCCGACTTAAGTACAAGAAGACTGACTCTTCTTACTGTCTATGTTTGAACCATTAGTGTGACTCTAGTTATAGATTCCGATGCTTCACTTCAGGTTTACTGTATGCCTCTGACCTTCTTATTGACGGTGAAACACAGATTGCATCGGAATTAAATACGAAAGGCACAATGCCGACTTAAGTACAAGAAGACTGACTTTTCTTACCGACTACGTTTGAACCATTCCTGTAACACTAGTTATAGATTCCGATGCTTCACTTCAGGTTTACTGTATCCCTCCGACCTTCTTATTGACGGTGAAACACAGAAATTGCATCGGAATTAAATACGAAAGGCACGATGCCGACTTAAGTACAAGAAGACTGACTCTTCTTACTGACTATGTTTTGAACCATTCCTGTGACACTAGTTATAGATGCCGATGCTTCACTTCAGGATTACTGTATCCCTCTGACCATCTTATTGACGATGAAGCACAGATATTACATCGGAATTAAATAGAAAAGGCACAATGCCGACTTAAGTACAAGAAGACTGACTCTCCTTACTGTATATGTTTTGAACCAATCCTGTGACACTAGTTGTAGATTCCGATGCTTCGCTTCAGGTTTACTGTATCTCTTGGACCTTCTTATTGACGATGAAACACAGAAATTGCATCGGAATTAAATACAAAAGCCACAATGCCGACTTAAGTATAAGAACACTGACTCTTCCTACTGTCTACGTTTTGAACCATTCCTGTGACACTAGTTATAAATTCCTACGCTTCACTTCAGGTTTACTGTACCCCTTGTACTTTCTTGATGACGATGAAACACAGAATTTGCATCGCAATTAAATACAAAAGGCACAATGCCGACCTAAGCATTAGAAGCCTGACTCTTCCTACTGTCTATGATTTGAACCATTTCTGTGACACTAGTTACAGAGTCCGATGCTTCACTTTAGGTTTACTGTAACCGTTGGGCTTTCTTTTTGACGATGAATCACAGAAATTGCATCGGAATTAAATACAAAAGGCACAATGCAAACTTAAGTACAAGAAGACTGACCGTTCTTACTGTCTATGTATTGAACCATTACTGTTGCTCTAGTTATAGAATTCGGTGCTTCACTCCAGGTTTACTGTATCCCTTGGACCTTCTTATTGACGATGAAACACAGAAATTGCATCGGAAGTAAATACAAGAGGCGCAATGCCGACTTGAGTACAAGAAGACTGACTCTTCTTACTGTCTATGTTTGAACCATTCCTGTGACACTAGTTATAGATTTCGATGCTTCACTTGAGGTTTACTGTATCCCTCTGACCTTCTTATTGACGGTGAAACACAGAAATTGTATCGGAATTAAATACGAAAGGCACAAAGCCGACTTCAGTGCAAGAAGACTGACTCTTCTTACTGACTATGTTTTGAACCATTCCTGTGACACTAGTTATAGATTCCGATGCTTCACTCTAGGTTTACTGTATCCCTCTGACCTTCTTATTGACGATGAAACACAGAAATTGCATTGGAATGAAATAGAAAAGGCACAATGTCGACTTAAGTACAAGAAGGCTAACTCTTCTTACTGTCTATGTTTGAACATATTCCAGAGACACTAGTTATACATTCCCATGCTTCACTCCAGGTTTACTGTATCCCTTGGACCTTGTTACTGACGATGAAACACAGAAATTGCATCGGAAATTAATAGAAAAGGCACAATGCCGACTTAAGTACAAGAAGACTGACTCTTCTTACTGACTATGTTTGAACCATTCCTGTGACACTAGTTATAGATTCCAAATCTTCACTTCAGGGTTACTGTATCCCTTGGACCTTCTTATTGACGATGAAATACAGAAATTACATCGGAATTAAATACAAAAGGCAAAATGCCGACTTAAGTACACGAAGACTGACTCTTCTTACTGTCTATGATTTGAACCATTCCTGTGACACTAGTTATAGATTCCGATGCTTCACTCCAGGTTTACTGTATCCCTTGGACCTCGTTATTGACGATGAAACACAGAAATTGCACCGGAATTAAATAGAAAAGGCACAATGCCGACTTAAGTACAAGAAGACTGACTCTTCTTACTGACTATGTTTTGAACCATTCCTGTGACACCAGTTATAGATTCCGAATCTTCACTCAGGTTTACTGTATCCCTCTGACCTTCTTATTGACGATGAAACACAGAAATTGCATTGGAATGAAATAGAAAAGGCACAATGTCGACTTAAGTACAAGAAGGCTAACTCTTCTTACTGTCTATGTTTGAACATATTCTAGTGACACTAGTTATACATTCCCATGCTTCACTCCAGGTTTACTGTATCCCTTGGACCTTGTTACTGACGATGAAACACAGAAATTGCATCGGAAATTAATAGAAAAGGCACAATGCCGACTTAAGTACAAGAAGACTGACTCTTCGTACGGTCTATGCCTTGAACCATTCCTGTGACGCTAGTTATAGGTTCCGATGTTTCACTTCAGGTTTACTGTTTCCCTTGGACCTTCTTATTGACGATGAAACACAGAAATTGCTTCGCAATTAAATACAAAAGGCACAATGCCGACCTAAGCATAAGAAGCCTGACTCTTCCTACTGTCTATGATTTGAACCATTTCTGAGACACTAGTTATAGAGTCCGATGCTTCACTTCAGGTTTAATGTATCCCTTGGACCTTCTTTTTGACGATGAATCACAGAAATTGCATCGGAATTAAATACAAAAGGCACAATGCCGAATTAAGTACAAGAAGGCTGACTCTTCTTACTGTCTATGTATTGAACCATTACTGTTGCTCCAGTTATAGATTTCGGTGCTTCACTCCAGGTTTACTGTATCCCTTGGACCTTCTTATTGACGATGAAACACAGAAATTGCATCGGAATTAAATACAAGAGGCGCAATGCGGACTTAAGTACAAGAAGACTGACTCTTCTTACTGTCTATGTATTGAACCATTTCTGTTGCTCTAGTTATAGAATTCGGTGCTTCACTCCCGGTCTACTGTATCCCTCTGACCTTCTTATTGACGATGAAACACAGAAATTGCATCGGAATTAAATACGAAAGTCACAAAGCCGACTTAAGTACAAGAAGACGGACTCTTCTTACTGACTACCTTTTTGATCCATTCCTGTGACTCTAGTTATAGATTCCGGTGCTTCACTTCAGGTTTACTGTATCCCTCTGACCTTCTTATTGACGATGAAACACAGAAATTGCATCGGAATTAAATAGAAAAGGCACAATGCCGACTTAAGTAGAAGAAGGCTGACTCTTCTTACTGTCTATGTTTGAACCATTCCTGTGACACTAGTTATACATTCCGATGCTTCACTCCAGGTTTACTGTATCCCTTGGACCTTGTTACTGACGATGAAACACAGAAATTGCATCGGAAATTAATAGAAACTGCACAATGCCGACTTAAGTACAAGAAGACTGCCTCTTCTTACTGACTATGTTTTGAACCATTCCTGTGACACTAGTTATAGATTCCGAAACTTCACTTCAGGTTTATTGTATCCCTTGAACCTTCTTATGGACGATGAAACACAGAAATTGCATCGGAATTAAATACAAAAGGCACAATGCCGACCTAAGTATAAGAAGACTGACTCTTCCTACTGTCTATGTTTTGAATCATTTCTGTAACACTAGTTATAGAGTCCGATGCTGCACTTTAGGTTTACTGTACCCCTTGGACCTTCTTATTGACGATGAATCACAGAAATTGCATCGGAATTAAATACAAAAGGCACAATGCCGACTTAAGTACAAGAAGACTGACTCTTCGTACGGTCTATGTTTTGAACCATTCCTGTGACACTAGTTATAGATTCCGAAACTTCACCTCAGGTTTACTGATCCCTTGGACTCTCTTATTGACGATGAAACACAGAAATTGCATCGGAATTAAATACAAAAGGCACAATGCCGACCTAAGTATAAGAAGACTGACTCTTCCTACTGTCTATGTTTTGAATCATTTCTGTAACACTAGTTATAGAGTCTGATGCTGCACTTTAGGTTTACTGTACCCCTTGGACCTTCTTATTGACGATGAATCACAGAAATTGCATCGGAATTAAATACAAAAGGCACAATGCCGACGTAAGTACAAGAAGACTGACTCTTCTTACTGTCTATGTATTGAACCATTACTGTTGCTCTAGTTATAGAATTCGGTGCTTCACTCCCGGTCTACTGTATCCCTTGGACCTTCTTATTGACGATGAAACACAGAAATTGCATCGGAATTAAATATAAGAGGCACAATGCCGACTTAAGTACAAGAAGACTGACTCTTCTTACTGTCTATGTTTGAACCATTCCTGTGACACTAGTTATAGATTCCGATGCTTCACTTCAGGTTTACTGTATCCCTCTGACCTTCTTATTGACGGTGAAACACTGAAATTGCATCGGAATTAAATACGAAAGGCACAATGACGACTTAAGTACAAGAAGACTGACTCTTCTTACAGACTATGTTTTGAACCATTCCTGTGACACTAGTTATGGATTCCGATGCTTCACTTCAGGTTTACTGTATCCCTCTGACCATCGTATTGACGATAAAACACAGAAAGTACATCGGAATTAAATAGAAAAGGCACAATGCCGACTTAAGTACAAGAAAACTGACTCTTCGTACGGTCTATGCTTTGAACCATTCCTGTGACACTAGTTATAGATTCCGATGCTTCACTTCCGGTTTACTGTTTCCCTTGGACCTTCTTATTGACGATGAAATACAGAAATTGCATCGGAATTAAATACAAAAGCCACAATGCCGACTTAAGTATAAGAACACTGACTCTTCCTACTGTCTATGTTTTGAACCATTCGTGTGACACTAGTTATAAATTCCTACGCTTCACTTCAGGTTTACTGTACCCCTTGTACCTTCTTGATGACGATGAAACACAGAAATTGAATCGGAATTAAACACAAAAGCCACAATGCCGACTTAAGTACAAGAAGACTGACTCTTCATACGGTCTATGTTTTGAACAATTCCTGTGACGCTAGTTATAGAATTCGGTGCTTCACTCCAGGTCTACTGTATCCCTTGGACCTTCTTATTGACGATGAAACACAGAAATTGCATCGGAATTAAATACAAAAGGCACAATGCCGACTTAAGGGCAAGAAGACTGACTCTTCTTACTGTCTATGTTTTGAACCAATCCTGTGACACTAGTTGTGGATTCCGATGCTTCACTTCAGGTTTACTGTATCCGGCTGACCTTCTTATTGCCGATGTAACACAGATATTGCATCGGAATTAAATACAAAATGCACAATTCCAACTTAAGGACAAGAAGACTGACTTTTCTTACTGACTATGTTTTGAACCATTCCTGTGACACTAGTTATAGATTCCGATGCTTCACTCCAGGTTTACTGTATCCCTTGGACCTTGTTATTGCCGATGAGACACAGAAATTGCATCGGAAATTAATAGAAATGGCGCAATGCCGACTTAAGTACAAGAAGACTGACTCTTCTTACTGTCTATGTTATGAACCATTCCTGTGACACTAGTTATAGATTCCAATGCTTCACTCCAGGTTTACTGTATCCCTTGGACCTTGTTATAGACGATGAAACACAGAAATTGCATCGGAATTAAATAGAAAAGGCACAATGCCGACTTAAGTACAAGAAGACTGACTCTTCTTACTGACTATGCTTTGAACCATTCCTGTGACACTAGTTATTGATTCCGAATCTTCACTTCAGCTTTACTGTATCCCTTGGACCTTCTTATTGACGATGAAATACAGAAATTACATCGGAATTAAATACAAAAGGCAAAATGCCGACTTAAGTTCACGAAGACTGACTCTTCTTACTGTCTATGTTTTGAACCATTCCTGTGACACTAGTTATAGATTCCGATGCTTCACTTCAGGTTTACTGTATCCCTCTGACCTTCTTATTGATGATGAAACACAGAAATTGCATCGGAATTAAATAGAAAAGGCACAATGCCGACTTAAGTACAAGAAGACTGACTCTTCTTACTGTCTATGTTATGAACCATTCCTGTGACACTAGTTATAGATTCCGATGCTTCACTCCAGTTTTACTGTATCCCTTGGAAATTCTTATTGACGATGAAACACAGAAATTGCATCGGAATTAAATACAAAAGCCACAATGCCGACTTAAGTACAAGAAGACTGACTCTTCCAGCTGTCTATCTTTTGAACCATTCCTGTGACACTAGTTATTGATTCCGAATCTTCACTTCAGCTTTACTGTATCCCTTGGACCTTCTTATTGACGATGAAATACAGAAATTACATCGGAATTAAATGCAAAAGGCACATTGCCGACTTAAGTACAAGAAGACTGACTCTTCATACTGTCTATGTTTGAACCACTCCTGTGACACTAGTTATAGATTCCGATGCTTCACTTCAGGTTTACTGTATCCCTCTGACCTTCTTATTGACGGTGAAACACAGATATTACATCGGAATTAAATAGAAAAGGCACAATGCCGACTTAAGTACAAGAAGACTGACTCTTCTTACTGTCTATGATTTGAACCAATCCTGTGACACTAGTTGTAGATTCCGATGCTTCACTTCAGGTTTACTGTATCCGTTGGACCTTCTTATTGACGATGAATCACAGAAATTGCATCGGAATTAAATACAAAAGGCACAATGCAGACTTAAGTACAAGAAGACTGACCCTTCTTACTGTCTATGTATTGAACCATTACTGTTGCTCTAGTTATAGAATTCGGTGCTTCACTCCAGGTTTACTGTATCCCTTGGACCTTCTTATTGACGATGAAACACAGAAATTGCATCGGAATTAAATACAAGAGGCGCAATACCGACTTAAGTACAAGAAGACTGATTCTTCATACTGTCTATGTTTGAACCATTCCTGTGACACTAGTTATAGATTCCGATGCTTCACTTGAGGTTTACTGAATCCCTCTGACCTTCTTATTGACGGTGAAACACAGAAATTGCATCGGAATTAAATACGAAAGGCACAAGGCCGACTTAAGTGCAAGAAGACAGTCTCTTCTTACTGACTATGTTTTGAACCATTCCTGTGACACTAGTTATAGATTCCGATGCTTCACTTCAGGTTTACTGTATCCCTCTAACCTTCTTATTGACGATGAAACACAGAAATTGCATCGGAATGAAATAGAAAAGGCACAATGCCGACTTAAGTACAAGAAGGCTGACTCTTCTTACTGTCTATGTTTGAACCATTCCTTGACACTAGTTATACATTCCGATGCTTCACTCCAGGTTTACTGTACCCCTTGGACCTTGTTACTGACGATGAATCACAGAAATTGCATCGGAAATTAATAGAAAAGGCACAATGCCGACTTAAGTACAAGAAGACTGACTCTTCTTTCTGACTATGTTTTGAACCATTCCTGTGACACTAGTTATAGATTCCGATGCTACACTCCAGGTTTAATGTATCCCTGGAACCTTCTTATTGACGATGAAACACAGAAATTCATCGGAATTAAATACGAGAGGCACAATGCCGACTTAAGTACAAGAAGACTGACTCTTCTTACTGTCTATGTTTGAACCATTAGTGTGACACTAGTTATAGATTCCGATGCTTCACTTCAGGTTTACTGTATCCCTCTGACCCTCTTATTGACGGTGAAACACAGAAATTGCATCGGAATTAAATACGAAAGGCACAATGCCGACTTAAGTACAAGAAGACTGACTTTTCTTACTGACTACGTTTGAACCATTCCTGTAACACTAGTTATAGATTCCGATGCTTCACTTCAGGTTTACTGTACCCCTTGTACTATCTTGATGAGCGATGAAACACAGAAATCGCATCGGAATTAAACACAAAAGCCACAATGCCGACTTAAGGACAAGAAGTCTGACTCTTCGTACGGTCTCTGTTTTGAACCATTCCTGTGACGCTAGTTATAGATTCCGATGTTTCACTTCAGGTTTACTGTTTCTTTTGGACATTCTTAGTGACGATGAAACACAGAATTTGCATCGCAATTAAATACAAAAGGCACAATGCCGACCTAAGCATAAGAAACCTGACTCTTCCTACTGTCTATGATTTGAACCATTTCTGTGTCACTAGTTATAGAGTCCGATGCTTGACTTCAGGTTTATTGTATCCGTTGGGCCTTCTTTTTGACGATGAATCACAGAAATTGCATCGGAATTAAATACAAAAGGCACAATGCCGACTTAAGTACAAGAAGACTGACCCTTCTTACTGTCTATGTATTGAACCATTACTGTTGCTCTAGTTATAGAATTCGGTGCTTCACTCCAGGTTTACTGTATCCCTTGGACCTTCTTATAGACGATGAAACACAGAAATTGCATCGGAATTAAATACAAGAGGCGCAATGCCGACTTAAGTACAAGAAGACTGACTCTTCTTACTGTCTATGTTTGAACCATTCCTGTGACACTAGTTATAGATTTCGATGCTTCACTTGAGGTTTACTGTATCCCTCTGACCTTCTTATTGACGGTGAAACACAGAAATTGTATCGGAATTAAATACGAAAGGCACAAAGCCGACTTAAGTGCAAGAAGACTGCCTTTTCTTACTGACTATGATTTGAACCATTCCTGTGACACTAGTTATAGATTCCGATGCTTCACTCCAGGTTTACTGTATCCCTTGGACTTCGTTATTGACGATGAAACACAGAAATTGCATCGGAATTAAATAGAAAAGGCACAATGCCGACTTAAGTACAAGAAGACTGACTCTTCTTACTGACTATGTTTTGAACCATTCTTGTGACACCAGTTATAGATTCCGAATCTTCACTCAGGTTTACTGTATCCCTTGGACCTTCTTGTTGACGAAGAAACACAGAAAATACATCGGATTTAAATACAAAAGGCAAAATGCCGACTTAAGTACACGAAGACTCACTCTTATTACTGTCTATGTTTTGAACCTTTCCTGTGACACTCGTTATGGATTCCGATGCTACACTCCAGGTTTATTGTATCCCTTGAACCTTCTTATGGACGATGAAACACAGAAATTGAATCGGAATTAAATACAAAAGGCACAATGCCGTCTTAAGGACAAGAAGACTGACTCTTCTTACTGACTTTGTTTTGAACCATTCCTGTGACACTAATTATAGATTCCGATGCTTCACTTCAGGTTTACTGTATCCCTCTGACCTTCTTATTGACGATGAAACACAGAAATTGCATCGGAATTAAATACAAAAGGCACAATGCCGACCTAAGTATAAGAAGACTGACTCTTCCTACTGTCTATGTTTTGAACCATTTCTGTGACACTAGTTATAGAAACCGATGCTTCACTTCAGGTTTACTGTATCCCTTGGACCTTCTTATTGACGATGAATCACAGAAATTGCATCGGAATTAAATACAAAAGGCACAATGCCGACTTAAGTACAAGAAGACTGACTCTTCTTACTGTCTATTTATTGAACCATTACTGTTGCTCTAGTTATATAATTCGGTGCTTGACTCCAGGTCTACTGTATCCCTTGGACCTTCTTATTGACGATGAAATACAGAAATTGCATTGGAATTAAATACAAAAGGCACAATGCCGACTTAAGTGCAAGAAGACTGACTCTTCTTACTGACTATGTTTTGCACCATTCCAGTGACACTACTTATAGATTCCGATGCTTCACTTCATGTTTACTGTTTCCCTTGGACCTTTTTGTTGACGATGAAACACAGAAATTGCATCGGAATTAAATACAAAAGGCACAATGCCGACTTAAGTACAAGAAGACTGACTCTTCTTACTGTCTATGTTTGAACCATTCCTGTGACACTAGTTATAGAATCCGATGCTTCACTTCAGGTTTACTGTATCCCTCTGACCTTCTTATTGACGATGAAACACAGAAATTGCATCGGAATTAAATACAAAAGGCACAATGCCGACCTAAGCATAAGAAGCCTTACTCTTCCTACTGTCTATGATTTGAACCATTTCTGTGACACTAGTTATAGAGTCCGATGCTTCACTTCAGGTTAACCTTCTTTTTGACGATGAATCACAGAAATTGCATCGGAATTAAATACAAAAGGCACAATGCTGAATTACGTACAGGAAGGCTGACTCTTCTTACTGTCTATGTATTGAACCATTACTGTTGCTCTAGTTATAGAATTCGGTAATTCACTCCAGGTTTACTGTATCCCTTGGACCTTCCTATTGACGATGAAACACAGAAATTGCATCGGAATTAAATACAAGAGGCGCAGTGCCGACTTAAGTACAAGAAGACTGACTCTTCTTACTGTCTATGTTTAAACCATTCCTGTGACACTAGTTATAGATTCCGATGCTTCACCTGAGGTTTACTGTATCCCTCTGACCTTCTTATTGACAGTGAAACACAGAAATTGCATCGGAATTAAATACGAAGGCACAAAGCCGACTTAAGTACAAGAAGACGGACTCTTCTTACTGACTATGTTTTGAACCATTCCTGTGACACTAGTTATAGATTCCGGTGCTTCACTTCAGGTTTACTGTATCCCTCTGACCTTCTTATTGACGATGAAACACAGAAATTGCATCGGAATTAAATAGAAAAGGCACAATGCCGACTTAAGTAGAAGAAGGCTGACTCTTCTTACTGTCTATGTTTGAACCATTCCTGTGACACTAGTTATACATTCCGATGCTTCACTCCAGGTTTACTGTATCCCTTGGACCTTGTTACTGCCGATGAAACACAGAAATTGCATTGGAAATTAATAGAAAATGCACAATGCCGACTTAAGTACAAGAAGACTGACTCTTCTTACTGACTATGTTTAGAACCATTCCTGTGACACTAGTTATAGATTCCGAATCTTCACTTCAGGTTTACTGATCCCTTGGACCTTCTTATTGACGATGAAACACAGAAATTGCATCGGAATTAAATACAAAAGGCACAATGCCGACCTAAGTATAAGAAGACTGACTCTTCCTATTGTCTATGTTTTGAATCATTTCTGTGACACTAGTTATAGAGTCCGATGCTTCACTTTAGGTTTACTGTACCCCTTGGACCTTCTTATTGACGATGAATCACAGAAATTGCATCGGAATTAAATACAAAAGGCACAATGCCGACTTAAGTACAAGAAGACTGACTCTTCTTACTGTCTATGTATTGAACCATTACTGTTGCTCTAGTTACAGAATTCGGTGCTTCACTCCAGGTCTACTGTATACCTTGGACCTTCTTATTGACGATGAAACACAGAAATTGCATCGGAATTAAATATAAGAGGCACAATGCCGACTTAAGTACAAGAAGACTGACTCTTCTTACTGTCTATGTTTGACCATTCCTGTGACACTAGTTATAGATTCCGATGCTTCACTTCAGGTTTACTGTATCCCTCTGACCTTCTTATTGACGGTGAAACACTGAAATTGCATCGGAATTGAATACGAAAGGCACAATGCCGACTTCAGTACAAGAAGACTGACTCTTCTTACAGACTACGATTTGAACCATTCCTGTGACACTAGTTATGGATTCCAATGCTTCACTTCAGGATTACTGTATCCCTCTGACCATCTTATTGACGATTAAACACAGAAAGTACATCGGAATTAAATAGAAAAGGCACAATGCCGACTTAAGTACAAGAAAACTGACTCTTCGTACGGTCTATGTTTTGAACCATTCCTGTGACACTAGTTATAGATTCCGATGCTTCACTTCCGGTTTACTGTTTCCCTTGGACCTTCTTATTGACGGTGAAACACAGAAATTGCATCGGAATTAAATACAAAAGGCACAATGCCGACCTAAGTATAAGAAGACTGTTTCTTCCTACTGTCTATGTTTTGAACCATTTCTGTGACACTAGTTATAGAGTCCGATGCTTCACTTCAGGTTTACTGTATCCCTTGGACTTTCGTATTGACCATGAATCACAGAAATTGCATCGGAATTAAATACAAAAGGCACAATGCCGACTTAAGTACAAGTAGACTGACTCTTCTTACTGACTATGATTTGAACCATTCCTGTGACACTAGTTATAGATTCCGATGCTTCACTTCAGGTTTTGTGAATCCCTCTGACCTTCTTATTGACGGTGAAACACAGAAATTGAATCGGAATTAAATACGAAAGGCGCAATGCCGAATTAAGTACAAGAATACTGACTCTTCTTACTGACTATGTTTTGAACCATTCCTGTGACACTAGTTATAGATTCCGATGATTCACTTCAGGTTTACTGTATCCCTCTGACCATCTTATTGACGATGAAACACAGAATTTGCATCGGAATTAAATTGAAAAGGCACAATGCCGACTTAAGTATAAGAAAACTGACTCTTCTTACTGATTATAGTTTCAACCATTCCTGTGACACTAGTTATAGATTCCTCATCTTCACTTCAGGTTTACTGTATCCCTTGGACCTTCTTATTGACGATGAAATACATAAATTACATCAGAATTAAATACAAAAAGCAAAATGCCGACTTAAGTACACGAAGACTGACTCTTCTTACTGTCTATGTTTTGAACCATTCCTGTGACACTAGTTATAGATTCCGATGCTGCACTCCAGGTTTATTGTATCCCTTGAACCTTCTTATTGGCGATGAAACACAGTAATTGCATCGGAATTAAATACAAAAGGCACAATGCCGACTTAAGTACAAGAAGACAGACTCTTCTTACTGACTATGTTTTGAACCATTCCTGTGACACCAGTTATAGATTCCGAATCTTCACTCAGGTTTACTGTATCCCTTGGACCTTCTTGTTGACGATGAATCACAGAAATTGCATCGGAATTAAATACACAAGGCACAATGCCGACTTAAGTACAAGAAGACTGACTCTTCTTACTGTCTATTTATTGAACCATTACTGTTGCTCTAGTTATAGAATTCGGTGCTTGACTCCAGGTCTACTGTATCCCTTGGACCTCGTTATTGACGATGACACACAGAAATTGCATCGGAATTAAATAGAAAAGGCAAAATGCCGACTTAAGTACACGAAGACTCACTCTTATTACTGTCTATGCTTTGAACCTTTCCTGTGACACTCGTTATGGATTCCGATGCTACACTCCAGGTTTATTGTATCCCTTGAACCTTCTTATGGACGATGAAACACAGAAATTGAATCGGAATTAAATACAAAAGGCACAATGCCGTCTTAAGGGCAAGAAGACTGACTCTTCTTACTGACTTTGTTTTGAACCATTCCTGTGACACTAATTATAGATTCCGATGCTTCACTTCAGGTTTACTGTATCCCTTGGACCTTCTTATTGACGATGAATCACAGAAATTGCATCGGAATTAAATACACAAGGCACAATGCCGACTTAAGTACAAGAAGACTGACTCTTCTTACTGTCTATTTATTGAACCATTACTGTTGCTCTAGTTATAGAATTCGGTGCTTGACTCCAGGTCTACTGTATCCCTTGGACCTTCTTATTGACGATGAAATACAGAAATTGCATTGGAATTAAATACAAAAGGCAAAATGCCGACTTAAGAGCAAGAAGACTGACTCTTCTTACTGACTATGTTTTGCACCATTCCTGTGACACTAGTTATAGATTCCGATGCTTCACTCCAGTTTTACTGTATCCCTTGGAAATTCTTATTGCCGATGAAACACAGAAATTGCAACGGAATTAAATACAAAAAGCACAATGAAGACTTATGTACAAGAAGACTGACTCTTCCAGCTGTCTATCTTTTGAACCATTCCTGTGACACTAGTTGTTGATTCCGATGCTTCACTTCAGGTTTACTGTATCCCTTGGACCTTATTATTGACGATGAAACACAGAAATTGCATCGGAATTAAATACAAAAGCCACAATGCCGACTTAAGTATAAGAACACTGATCTTCCTACTGTCTATGTTTTGAACCATTCCTCTGACACTAGTTATAAATTATTATGCTTCGCTTCAGATTTACTGTACCCCTTGTACCTTCTTGATGACGATGAAACACAGAAATTGCATCGGAATTAAACTCAAAAGCCACAATGCCGACTTCAGTACAAGAAGACTAACTCTTCGTACGGTCTATGTTTTGAACCATTCCTGTGACGCTAGTTACAGGTTCCGATGTTTCACTTGAGGTTTACTGTTTCCCTTGGACCTTCTTATTGACGATGAAACACAGAAATTGCATCGCAATTAAATACAAAAGGCACAATGCCGACCTCAGCATAAGAAGCCTGACTCCTCCTACTGTCTATGATTTGAACCATTTCTGTGACACTAGTTATAGAGTCCGATGCTTCACTTCAGGTTTACCTTCTTTTTGACGATGAATCACAGAAATTGCATCGGAATTAAATACAAAAGGCACAATGCCGAATTACGTACAAGAAGGCTGACTCCTCTTACTGTCTATGTATTGAACCATTACTGTTCCTCTAGTTATAGAATTCGGTAATTCACTCCAGGTTTACTGTATCCCTTGGACCTTCTTATTGACGATGATACACAGAAATTGCATCGGAATTAATTACAAGAGGCGCAATGCCGACTTAAGTACAAGAAGACTGACTCTTCTTACTGCCTATGTTTAAACCATTCCTGTGACACTAGTTATAGATTCCGATGCTTCACTTGAGGTTTACTGTATCCCTCTGACCTTCTTATTGACGGTGAGAAACAGAAATTGCATCGGAATTAAATACGAAAGGCACAAAGCCGACTTTAGTACAAGAAGACGGACTCTTCTTACTGACTATGTTTTGAACCATCCCTGTGACACTACTTATAGATTCCGGTGCTTCACTTCAGGTTTACTGTATCCCTCTGACCTTCTTATTGACGATGAAACACAGAAATTGCATCGGAATGAAATAGAAAAGGCACAATGCCGACTTAAGTAGAAGAAGGCGGACTCTTCTTAGTGTCTATGTTTGAACCATTCCTGAGACACTAGTTATACATTCCGATGCTTCGCTCCAGGTTTACTGGATCCCTTGGACCTTGTTACTGACGATGAAACACAGAAATTGCATCGGAAATTAATAGAAAATGCACAATGCCGACTTAAGTACAAGAAGACTGACTCTTCTTACAGACTATGTTTAGAACCATTCCTGTGACACTAGTTATAGATTCCGAATCTTCACTTCAGGTTTATTGTATCCCTTGAACCTTCTTATGGACGAGGAAACACAGAAATTGCATCGGAATTAAATACAAAAGGCACAATGCCGTCTTAAGGACAAGAAGACTGACTCTTCTTACTGCCTTTGTTTTGAACCATTCCTGTGACACTAATTATAGATTCCGATGCTTCACTTCAGGTTTACTGTATCCCTGTGACCTTCTTATTGACGATGAAACACAGAAATTGCATCGGAATTAAATACAAAAGCCACAATGCCGACTTAAGTACAAGAAGACTGACTCTTCGTACGGTCTATGTTTTGAACCATTCCTGTGACACTAGTTATAGATTCCGATACTTCACCTCAGGGTTACTGATCCCATGGACCTTCTTATCGACGATGAAACACAGAAATTGCATCGGAATTAAATACAAAAGGCACAATGCCGACCTAAGTATAAGAAGACTGACTCCTCCTACTGTCTATGTTTTGAATCATTTCTGTGACACTAGTTATAGAGTCCGATGCTTCACTTTAGGTTTACTGTACCCCTTGGACCTTCTTATTGACGATGAATCACAGAAATTGCATCGGAATTAAATACAAAAGGCACAATGCCGACTTAAGTGCAAGAAGACTGACTCTTCTTACTGTCTATGTATTGAACCATTACTGTTGCTCTAGTTATAGAATTCGGTGCCTCACTCCAGGTCTACTGTATCCCTTGGACCTTCTTATTGACGATGAAACACAGAAATTGCATCGGAATTAAATATAAGAGGCACAATGCCGACTTAAGTACAAGAAGACTGACTCTTCTTACTGTCTATGTTTGACCATTCCTGTGACACTAGTTATAGATTCCGATGCTTCACTTCAGGTTTACTGTATCCCTCTGACCTTCTTATTGACGGTGAAACACTGAAATTGCATCGGAATTAAATACGAAAGGCACAATGCCGACTTAAGTACAAGAAGACTGACTCTTCTTACAGACTATGTTTTGAACCATTCCTGTGACACTAGTTATGGATTCCGATGCTTCACTTCAGGTTTACTGTATCCCTCTGACCATCTTATTGACGATGAAACACAGAAAGTACATCGGAATTAAATAGAAAAGGCACAATGCCGACTTAAGTACAAGAAAACTGACTCTTCGTGCGGTCTATGTTTTGAACCATTCCTGTGACACTAGTTATAGATTCCGATGCTTCACTTCCGGTTTACTGTTTCCCTTGGACCTTCTTATTGACGATGAAACACAGAAATTGCATCGGAATTAAATACAAAATTCACAATGCCGACCTAAGTATAAGAAGACTGTTTCTTCCTACTGTCTATGTTTTGAACCATTTCTGTGACACTAGTTATAGAGTCCGATGCTTCACTTCAGGTTTACTGTATCCCTGGACTTTCGTATTGACGATGAATCACAGAAATTGCATCGGAATTAAATACAAAAGGCACAATGCCGACTTAAGTACAAGTAGACTGACTCTTCTTACTGACTATGATTTGAACCATTCCTGTGACACTAATTATAGATTCCGATGCTTCACTTCAGGTTTTGTGAATCCCTCTGACCTTCTTATTGACGGTGAAACACAGAAATTGAATCGGAATTAAATACGAAAGGCGCAATGCCGAATTAAGTACAAGAATACTGACTCTTCTTACTGACTATGTTTTGAACCATTCCTGTGACACTAGTTATAGATTCCGATGTTTCACTTCAGGTTTACTGTATCCCTCTGACCACCTTATTGACGATGAAACACAGAAATTACATCGGAATTAAATAGAAAAAGCACAATGCCTACTTAACTACAAGAAGACTGACTCTTCCTACTGTCTATGTTTTTAACCATTCCTGTGACACTAGTTATAGAGTCCGATGCTTCACTTCAGGTTTACTGTATCCCTGGACTTTCGTATTGACGATGAATCACAGAAATTGCATCGGAATTAAATACAAAAGGCACAATGCCGAATTACGTACAAGAAGGCTGACTCCTCTTACTGTCTATGTATTGAACCATTACTGTTCCTCTAGTTATAGAATTCGGTAATTCACTCCAGGTTTACTGTATCCCTTGGACCTTCTTATTGACGATGATACACAGAAATTGCATCGGAATTAATTACAAGAGGCGCAATGCCGACTTAAGTACAAGAAGACTGACTCTTCTTACTGCCTATGTTTAAACCATTCCTGTGACACTAGTTATAGATTCCGATGCTTCACTTGAGGTTTACTGTATCCCTCTGACCTTCTTATTGACGGTGAGAAACAGAAATTGCATCGGAATTAAATACGAAAGGCACAAAGCCGACTTTAGTACAAGAAGACGGACTCTTCTTACTGACTATGTTTTGAACCATCCCTGTGACACTACTTATAGATTCCGGTGCTTCACTTCAGGTTTACTGTATCCCTCTGACCTTCTTATTGACGATGAAACACAGAAATTGCATCGGAATGAAATAGAAAAGGCACAATGCCGACTTAAGTAGAAGAAGGCGGACTCTTCTTAGTGTCTATGTTTGAACCATTCCTGAGACACTAGTTATACATTCCGATGCTTCGCTCCAGGTTTACTGGATCCCTTGGACCTTGTTACTGACGATGAAACACAGAAATTGCATCGGAAATTAATAGAAAATGCACAATGCCGACTTAAGTACAAGAAGACTGACTCTTCTTACAGACTATGTTTAGAACCATTCCTGTGACACTAGTTATAGATTCCGAATCTTCACTTCAGGTTTATTGTATCCCTTGAACCTTCTTATGGACGAGGAAACACAGAAATTGCATCGGAATTAAATACAAAAGGCACAATGCCGTCTTAAGGACAAGAAGACTGACTCTTCTTACTGCCTTTGTTTTGAACCATTCCTGTGACACTAATTATAGATTCCGATGCTTCACTTCAGGTTTACTGTATCCCTGTGACCTTCTTATTGACGATGAAACACAGAAATTGCATCGGAATTAAATACAAAAGCCACAATGCCGACTTAAGTACAAGAAGACTGACTCTTCGTACGGTCTATGTTTTGAACCATTCCTGTGACACTAGTTATAGATTCCGATACTTCACCTCAGGGTTACTGATCCCATGGACCTTCTTATCGACGATGAAACACAGAAATTGCATCGGAATTAAATACAAAAGGCACAATGCCGACCTAAGTATAAGAAGACTGACTCCTCCTACTGTCTATGTTTTGAATCATTTCTGTGACACTAGTTATAGAGTCCGATGCTTCACTTTAGGTTTACTGTACCCCTTGGACCTTCTTATTGACGATGAATCACAGAAATTGCATCGGAATTAAATACAAAAGGCACAATGCCGACTTAAGTGCAAGAAGACTGACTCTTCTTACTGTCTATGTATTGAACCATTACTGTTGCTCTAGTTATAGAATTCGGTGCCTCACTCCAGGTCTACTGTATCCCTTGGACCTTCTTATTGACGATGAAACACAGAAATTGCATCGGAATTAAATATAAGAGGCACAATGCCGACTTAAGTACAAGAAGACTGACTCTTCTTACTGTCTATGTTTGACCATTCCTGTGACACTAGTTATAGATTCCGATGCTTCACTTCAGGTTTACTGTATCCCTCTGACCTTCTTATTGACGGTGAAACACTGAAATTGCATCGGAATTAAATACGAAAGGCACAATGCCGACTTAAGTACAAGAAGACTGACTCTTCTTACAGACTATGTTTTGAACCATTCCTGTGACACTAGTTATGGATTCCGATGCTTCACTTCAGGTTTACTGTATCCCTCTGACCATCTTATTGACGATGAAACACAGAAAGTACATCGGAATTAAATAGAAAAGGCACAATGCCGACTTAAGTACAAGAAAACTGACTCTTCGTGCGGTCTATGTTTTGAACCATTCCTGTGACACTAGTTATAGATTCCGATGCTTCACTTCCGGTTTACTGTTTCCCTTGGACCTTCTTATTGACGATGAAACACAGAAATTGCATCGGAATTAAATACAAAATTCACAATGCCGACCTAAGTATAAGAAGACTGTTTCTTCCTACTGTCTATGTTTTGAACCATTTCTGTGACACTAGTTATAGAGTCCGATGCTTCACTTCAGGTTTACTGTATCCCTGGACTTTCGTATTGACGATGAATCACAGAAATTGCATCGGAATTAAATACAAAAGGCACAATGCCGACTTAAGTACAAGTAGACTGACTCTTCTTACTGACTATGATTTGAACCATTCCTGTGACACTAATTATAGATTCCGATGCTTCACTTCAGGTTTTGTGAATCCCTCTGACCTTCTTATTGACGGTGAAACACAGAAATTGAATCGGAATTAAATACGAAAGGCGCAATGCCGAATTAAGTACAAGAATACTGACTCTTCTTACTGACTATGTTTTGAACCATTCCTGTGACACTAGTTATAGATTCCGATGTTTCACTTCAGGTTTACTGTATCCCTCTGACCACCTTATTGACGATGAAACACAGAAATTACATCGGAATTAAATAGAAAAAGCACAATGCCTACTTAACTACAAGAAGACTGACTCTTCCTACTGTCTATGTTTTTAACCATTCCTGTGACACTAGTTATAGATTCCGATGCTGCACTCCAGGTTTATTGTATCCCTTGAACCTTCTTATTGACGATGAAACACAGAATTTGCATCGGAATTAAATTGAAAAGGCAGAATGCCGACTTAAGTATAAGAAAACTGACTCTTCTTACTGATTATAGTTTGAACCATTCCTGTGACACTAGTTATAGATTCCTCATCTTCACTTCAGGTTTACTGTATCCCTTGGACCTTCTTATTGACGATGAAATACATAAATTACATCAGAATTAAATACAAAAAGCAAAATGCCGACTTAAGTACACGATGACTGACTCTTCTTACTGTCTATGTTTTGAACCATTCCTGTGACACTAGTTATAGATTCCGATGCTGCACTCCAGGTTTATTGTATCCCTTGAACCTTCTTATTGGCGATGAAACACAGTAATTGGATCGGAATTAAATACAAAAGGCACAATGCCGACTTAACGACAAGAAGACTGACCCTTCTTACTGACTTTGTTTTGAACCATTCCTGTGACACTAATTATAGATTCCGATGCTTCACTTCAGGTTTAATGTATCCCTCTGACCTTCTTATTGACGATGAAACACAGAAATTGCATCGGAATTAAATACAAAAGATACACTACCCACTTAAGTACAAGAAGACTGACTCTTCGTACGGTCTATTATTTGAACCATTCCTGTACCACTAGTTATAGATTCCGAAGCTTCACTTCAGGTTTACTGTTTCCTTGGACCTTCTTATTGTCGATGAAAAACAGAAATTACATCGGAATTAAATACATAAGGTACAAAGCCGACTTAATTATAATAAGACTGACTCTTCCTACTGTCTATGTTTTGAACCATTTCTGTGACACTAGTTATAGAGTCCGATGCTTCACCTCAGGTTTACTGTATCTCTTGGACCTTCTTATTGACGATGAAACACAGAAATTATATCGGAATTAAATAGAAAAGGCACAATGCCGACTTAAGTACAAGCAGACTGACTCTTCTTACTGACTATGTTTTGAACTAATCCTGTGACACTAGTTGCAGATTCCGATGCTTCACTTAAGGTATACTGTATCCCTAGAATCATCTCATTGACGATGAAACACAGGAATTGCATCGGAATTAAATACGAAAGCCACAATGCCGACTTAAGTATAAGAACACTGACTCTTCCTACTGTCTATGTTTTGAACCATTCCTGTGACACTAGTTATAAATTCCTACGCTTTACTTCAGGTTTACTGTACCCCTTGTACCTTCTTATTGACGATGAAACACAGAAATTGCATCGGAATTTAGTACAAACGGTACAATGCCGACTTAAGTACATGAAGACCGACTCTTCTTATTGACAATTATTTGAACCATTCCAATGACACTAGCTATAGATTCCGATGCTTCACTTCAGGTTTACTGTTTCCTTTGGACATTCTTATTGACGATGAAACACAGAAATTCCAACGGAATGAAATTGAAAAGGCAGAATTCCGACGTAAGTATAAGAAAACTGACTCTTCTTACTGATTATAGTTTGAACCATTCCTGTGACACTAGTTACAGATTCCGATGCTTTACTTCAGGTTTACTGTATACCTCTGACCTTCTTATTGACGATGAAAGACAGATACTGTATCGGAATTAAATACAAAAGGCACAATGCCGACTTAAGTACAAGAAGACTGACTCTTCCTACTGTCTATGATTTGAACCATTCCTGTGACACTAGTTGTGGATTCCTATGCTTCACTTCAGGTTTACTGTATCCCGCTGTCCTTCTTATTGACGATGTAACACAGAAATTGCATCGGAAATAAATACAAAAGGCACAATGCCAACACAGGGACAAGAAGACTGACTCTTCTTACTGACTATGTTTTGAACCATTCCTGTGACACTAGTTGTAGATTCCGATGCTACACTCCAGGTTTATTGTAACCCTTGGACCTTGATATTGACGATGAAACACAGAAATTGCATCGGAATTAAATAGAAAAGGCACAATGCCGACTTAAGTACAAGAAGACTGACTCTTCTTACTGACTATGTTTAACCATTCCTGTGACACTAGTTATAGATTCCGCATCTTCACTTCAGGCTTACTGTATCCCTTGGTCCTTCTTATTGACGATGAAATACAGAAATTACATCAGAATTAAATACAAAAGGCAAAATGCCGACTTAAGTACACGAAGACTGACTCTTCTTACTGTCTATGTTTTGAACCATTCCTGTGACACTAGTTGTAGATTCCGATGCTACACTCCAGGTTTATTGTATCCCTTGAACCTTCGTATTGGCCATGAAACACAGAAATGGCATCGGAATTAAATACAAAAGGCACAATGCCGACTTAAGCACAAGAAGACTGACTCTTCCTACGGTCTATGTTTTGAACCATTCCTGTACCACTAGTTATAGATTCCGATGCTTCACTTCAGGTTTACTTTTTCCTTGGACCTTCTTATTGTCGATGAAACACAGAAATTGCATCGGAATTAAATACATAAGGCACAATGCCGACTTAGTTATAAGAAGACTGACTCTTCCTACTGTCTATGTTTTGAACCATTTCTGTGACACTAGTAACAGAGTCCGATGCTTCACTTCAGGTTTACTGTATCCCTTGGACCTTCTTATTGAGGATGAAACACAGAAATTGCATCGGAATTAGATACAAACGGCACAATGCCGACTTAAGTACATGAAGACCGACTCTTCTTATTGACAATGATTTGAACCTTTCCTGTGACACTAGTTATAGATTCCGTTGCTTCACTTCAGGTTTACTGTATCCCTTGGACATTCTTATTGACGATGAAAAACAGAAATTGCATCGGAATTAAATACAAAAGGCACAATGCCGACTTACGTACATGAAGACTGACTCTTCATACTGTCTATGTTTTGAACCATTCCTGTGACACTAGTTATAGATTCCGATGCTTCACTCCAAGTTTACTATATCCCTTAGATCCTCTTATTGACCGAGAAACACACAAATTGCATCTGAATTAAATACAAAAGGCACAATGCCGACTTAAGGACAAGAAGACTGACTCTTCTTACTGACTATGTTTTGAACCATTCCTGTGACACTAGTTATAGATACCGGTGCTTCACTTCAGGTTTACTGTATCCCTCTGACCTTCTTATTGACGATGAAACTCAGAAATTGCATCGGAATTAAATACAAAAGGCACAATGCCGACTTAAGTACAAGAAGACTGACGCTTCTTACTGCCTATGTTTTGAACCATTCCATTGACTCTAGTTATAGATTCTGATGCTTCACTCCAGGTTTACTGTATCCCCTGGACCTTCTTATTGACGATGAAACACAGAAATTGCATCGGAATTAAATAGAAAAGGCACAATGCCGACTTAAGTACAAGAAGACTGACTCTTCTTACTGACTATGTTTTGAACCCATCCTGTGGCACTAGTTATAGATTCCGATGCTTCACTTCAGGTTTACTGTATCCCTCTGACATTCTTCTTGATGGTGAAACACAGAAATTGCATCGCAATTAAATAGAAAAGCCACAATGCCGACTAAAGTACAAGAAGACTGACTCTTCTTACTGTCTATGTTTTGAACCATTCCTGTGACACTAGTTATAGATTCCGAAGCATCATTTCAGGTTTACTGTAACACTTGGACCTTCTTATTGACGATGAAACACAGAAATTGCACCGGAATTAAATACAAAAGGCACAATGCCGAGTTAAGTACAAGAAGACTGACTCTTCTTGCTCTGTATGCTTTGAACCCTTCCTGTGACACTGGTTATAGATTCCGATGCTTCACTTCAGGTTTACCGTCTCCCTTGGACCTTCTTATTGACGATGAAACACAGAAATTGCATCGGAATTAAATTCAAAAGGCACACTGCCAACTTAAGGAGAAGAAGACTGACTCTTCTTACTGACTATGTTTTGAACCATTCCTGTGACACTGGTTATAGATTCCGATGCTTCACTTCAGGTTTACCGTCTCCCTTGGACCTTCTTATTGACGATGAAACACAGAAATTGCATCGGAATTAAATACAAAAGGCAAAATGCCGACTTAAGTACACGAAGACTGACTCTTCTTAATGTCTTTGTTTTGAACCATTCCTGTGACACTAGTTATAGATCCGATGCTACACTCCTGGTTAATTGTATCCTTTGGACCTTCTTATTGACGATGAAACACAGAAATCGCATCGGAATTAAAAACAAAAGGCACAATGCCGACATAAGAACAAGAAGACTGACTCTTCTTACTGACTTTGTTTTGAACCATTCCTGTGACACTAATTAGAGATTCCGATGCTTCACTTCAAGTTTATTGTTCCTCTGACCATCTTACTGACGATGAAAAACAGATATTGCATCGGAATGAAATGGAAAAGGCACAATGTCGACTTAAGCACAAGAAGACTGACTCTTCTTACTTACTATGTTTTGAACCATTCCTGTGACACTAGTTATAGATTCCGATGCCTCACTTCAGGTTTACTGTTTACCTTGGACTCTCCTATTGACGATGAAACACAGAAATTGCAGCGGAATTAAATACAAAAGGCACAATGCCGACTTAAGTACAAGAACACTGACTCTTCTTACTGACTATGTTTTGAGCCATTCCTGTGACACTAGTTATAGATTCCGATGCTTTACTTCAGGTATACTGTATACCTCTGACCTTCTCATTGACGATGAAACACAGATATTGCATCGGATTTAAATACAAAAGGCACAATGCCGACTTAAGTACAAGATGACTGACTCCTCCTACTGTCCATGTTTTGAACCATTCCTGTGACACTAGTTATAGATTCCGATGCTTCACTTCAGGTTTACTGTATCCCTCTGACCTTATTGCCGATGAAACACAGAAATTGCATCGGAATTAAATAGAAAATGCACAATGCCGACTTAAGTACAAGAAGACTGACTCTTCTTACTGACTATGTATTGAACCATTCCTTTGACACTAGTTATAGATTTCGATGCTTTACTTCAGGTTTACTGTATCCCTCTGACCTTCTCATTGACGATGAAACACAGCATTTAAATCGGAATTAAATGGAAAAGGCACAATGCCGACTTAAGTACAAGAACACTGACTCTTCTTAATGCCTATGTTTTGACCCATTCCATTGACACTAGTTATAGATTCCGATGCTTCACCCCAGGTTTACTGTATCCCTTGGACCTTCTTATTGACGATGAAACTCAGAAATTGCATCGGAATTAAATAGAAAAGGCACAATGCCGACTTAAGTACAGGAAGACATGACTCTTCTTACTGATTATAGTTTGAACCATTCCTGTGACACTAGTTATGGATTCCGTTGCTTTACTTCAGGTTTACTGTATACCTTGGACCTTCTTATTGACGATGAAACACAGTAATTGCATCGAAATTAAATACAAAAGAACAATGCCGACTTAAGTACAAGAAGACTGACTCTTCCTACTGTCTATATTTTGAACCATTCCTGTGACACTAGTTGTGGATTCCGATGCTTCACTTCAGGTTTACTGTATCCCTCTGACCTTCTTATTGACGATGAAACACAGAAATTGCATCGGAATTAAATACAAAAGGCACAATGCCAACTTAAGGACAACAAGACTGACTCTTCTTACTGACTATGTTTTGAACCATTCCTGTGACACTAGTTATAGATTCCAATGCTTCACTCCAGGTTTACTGTATCCCTTGGACGTTCTTATTGACGATGAAACACAGAAATTGCATCGGAATTAAATACAAAAGGCAAAATGCTGACTTAAGTACACGAAGACTGACTCTTCTTACTGTCTATGTTTTGAAAAATTCCTGTGACACTAGTTATAGAATCCGATGCTTCACTTTAGGTTTACTGTATCGCTCTGACCTTCTTATTGACGATGAAACACAGAAATTGCATCGGAATTAAATAGAAAAGGCACAGTGCCAACTTAAGGACAACAAGACTGACTCTTCTTACTGCCTATGTTTTGAACCATTCCTGTGACACTAGTTATAGATTCCGATGCTTCACTTCAGGTTTACTGTATCCCTCTGACATTCTTCTTGATGGTGAAACACAGAAATTGCATCGCAATTAAATAGAAAAGCCACAATGCCGACTAAAGTACAAGAAGACTGACTCTTCTTGGTCTGTATGCTTTGAACCCTTCCTGTGACACTGGTTATAGATTCCGATGCTTCACTTCAGGTTTACCGTCTCCCTTGGACCTCCTTATTGACGATGAAACACAGAAATTGCATCGGAATTAAATTCAAAAGGCACACTGCCAACTTAAGGACAAGAAGACTGACTCTTCTTACTGACTATGTTTTGAACCATTCCTGTGACACTGGTTATAGATTCCGATGCTTCACTTCAGGTTTACCGTCTCCCTTGGACCTTCTTATTGACGATGAAACACAGAAATTGCATCGGAATTAAATACAAAAGGCAAAATGCCGACTTAAGTACACGAAGACTGACTCTTCTTAATGTCTTTGTTTTGAACCATTCCTGTGACACTAGTTATAGATTCCGATGCTACACTCCTGGTTTATTGTATCCTTTGGACCTTCTTATTGACGATGAAACACAGAAATCGCATCGGAATTAAATACAAAAGGCACAATGCCGACATAAGGACAAGAAAACTGACTCATCTTACTGACTTTGTTTTGAACCATTCCTGTGACACTAATTAGAGATTCCGATGCTTCACTTGAAGTTTATTGTTCCTCTGACCATCTTACTGACGATGAAAAACAGATATTGCATCGGAATGAAATAGAAAAAGCACAATGCCTACTTAACTACAAGAAGACTGACTCTTCCTACTGTCTATGTTTTTAACCATTCCTGTGACACTAGTTATAGATTCCGATGCTGCACTCCAGGTTTATTGTATCCCTTGAACCTTCTTATTGGCGATGAAACACAGTAATTGGATCGGAATTAAATACAAAAGGCACAATGCCGACTTAACGACAAGAAGACTGACCCTTCTTACTGACTTTGTTTTGAACCATTCCTGTGACACTAATTATAGATTCCGATGCTTCACTTCAGGTTTAATGTATCCCTCTGACCTTCTTATTGACGCTGAAACACAGAAATTGCATCGGAATTAAATACAAAAGATACACTACCGACTTAAGTACAAGAAGACTGACTCTTCGTACGGTCTATTATTTGAACCATTCCTGTACCACTAGTTATAGATTCCGAAGCTTCACTTCAGGTTTACTGTTTCCTTGGACCTTCTTATTGTCGATGAAACACAGAAATTACATCGGAATTAAATACATAAGGCACAATGCCGACTTAGTTATAAGAAGACTGACTCTTCCTACTGTCTATGTTTTGAACCATTTCTGTGACACTAGTTGCAGAGTCCGATGCTTCACCTCAGGTTTACTGTATCCCTTGGACCTTCTTATTGACGATGAAACACAGAAATTATATCGGAATTAAATAGAAAAGGCACAATGCCGACTTAAGTACAAGAAGACTGACTCTTCTTACTGACTATGTTTTGAACCAATGCTGTGACACTAGTTGCAGATTCCGATGCTTCACTTAAAGGTATACTGTATCCCTTGAATCATCTCATTGACGATGAAACACAGGAATTGCATCGGAATTAAAACGAAAGCCACAATGCCGACTTAAGTATAAGAACACTGACTCTTCCTACTGTCTATGTTTTGAACCATTCCTGTGACACTAGTTATAAATTCCTACGCTTTACTTCAGGTTTACTGTACCCCTTGTACCTTCTTATTGACGATGAAACACAGAAATTGCATCGGAATTTAATACAAACGGTACAATGCCGACTTAAGTACATGAAGACCGACTCTTCTTATTGACAATTATTTGAACCATTCCTATGACACTAGCTATAGATTCCGATGCTTCACTTCAGGTTTACTGTATCCCTTGGACATTCTTATTGACGATGAAACACAGAAATTCCAACGGAAATGAAATTGAAAAGGCATAATTCCGACGTAAGTATAAGAAAACTGACTCTTCTTACTGATTATAGTTTGAACCATTCCTGTGACACTAGTTATAGATTCCGATGCTTTACTTCAGGATTACTGTATACCTCTGACCTTCTTATTGACGATGAAAGACAGATTCTGTATCGGAATTAAATACAAAAGGCACAATACCGACTTAAGTACAAGAAGACTGACTTTTCCTACTGTCTATGCTTTGAACCATTCCTGTGACACTAGTTGTGGATTCCTATGCTTCACTTCAGGTTTACTGTATCCCGCTGTCCTTCTTATTGACGATGTAACACAGAAATTGCATCGGAAATAAATACAAAAGGCACAATGCCAACACAAGGACAAGAAGACTGACTCTTCTTACTGACTATGTTTTGAACCATTCCTGTGACACTAGTTATAGATTCCGATGCTTCACTCCAGGTTTACTGTATCCCTTGGACCCTGATATTGACGATGAAACACAGAAATTGCATCGGAATTAAATAGAAAAGGCACAATGCCGACTTAAGTACAAGAAGACTGACTCTTCTTACTGACTATGTTTAACCATTCCTGTGACACTAGTTATAGATTCCGCATCTTCACTTCAGGTTTACTGTATCCCTTGGACCTTCTTATTGACGATGAAATACAGAAATTACATCAGAATTAAATACAAAAGGCAAAATGCCGACTTAAGTACACGAAGACTGACTGTTCTTACTGTCTATGTTTTGAACCATTCCTGTGACACTAGTTGTCGATTCCGATGCTACACTCCAGGTTTATTGTATCCCTTGAACCTTCGTATTGGCCATGAAACACAGAAATGGCATCGGAATTAAATAGAAAAAGCACAATGCCGACTTAAGGACAAGAAGACTTACTCTTCTTACTGACTTTGTTTTTGAACCATTCCTGTGACACTAATTATAGATTCCGATGCTTCACTTCAGGTTTACTGTATCCCTCTGACCTTCTCATTGACGATGAAACACAGAAATTGCATCGGACTTAAATACAAAAGCCTCAATACCGACTTAAGTACAAGAAGACTGACTCTTCCTACGGTCTATGTTTTGAACCATTCCTGTACCACTAGTTATAGATTCCGATGCTTCACTTCAGGTTTACTTTTTCCTTGGACCTTCTTATTGTCGATGAAACACAGAAATTGCATCGGAATTAAATACATAAGGCACAATGCCGACTTAGTTATAAGAAGACTGACTCTTCCTACTGTCTATGTTTGGAACCATTTCTGTGACACTAGTAATAGAGTCCGATGCTTCACTTCAGGTTTACTGTATCCCTTGGACCTTCTTATTGAGGATGGAACACAGAAATTGCATCGGAATTAGATACAAAAGGCACAATGCCGACTTAAGTACATGAAGACCGACTCTTCTTATTGACAATGATTTGAAGCTATCCTGTGGCACTAGTTATAGATTCTGTTGCTTCACTTCAGGTTTACTGTATCCCTTGGACATTCTTATTGACGATGAAAAACAGAAATTGCATTGGAATGAAATACAAAAGGCACAATGCCGACTTACGTACATGAAGACTGACTCTTCATACTGTCTATGTTTTGAACCATTCCTGTGACACTAGTTATAGATTCCGATGCTTCACTCCAATTTTACTATATCCCTTAGATCCTCTTATTGACGGAGAAACACACAAATTGCATCGGAATTAAATACAAAAGGCACAATGCCGACTTAAGGACAAGAAGACTGACTCTTCTTACTGACTATGTTTTGAACCATTCCTGTGACACTAGTTATAGATACCGGTGCTTCACGTCAGGTTTACTGTATCCCTCTGACCTTCTTATTGACGATGAAACTCAGAAATTGCATCGGAATTAAATGCAAAAGGCACAATGCCGACTTAAGTACAAGAAGACTGACGCTTCTTACTGCCTATGTTTTGAACCATTCCATTGACTCTAGTTATAGATTCTGATGCTTCACCCCAGGTTTACTGTATCCCTTGGACCTTCTTATTGACGATGAAACACAGAAATTGCATCGGACTTAAATACAAAAGGCACAATGCCGACTTAAGGACAAGAAGACTGACTCTTCTTACTGACTATGTTTTGAACCATTCCTGTGGCACTAGTTATAGATTCCGATGCTTCACTTCAGGTTTACTGTATCCCTCTGACATTCTTCTTGATGGTGAAACACAGAAATTGCATCGCAATTACATAGAAAAGCCACAATGCCGACTAAAGTACAAGAAGACTGACTCTTCTTACTGTCTATGATTTGAACCATTCCTGTGACAATAGTTATAGATTCCGATGCATCACTTCAGGTGTACTGTATCCCTTGGACCTTGTTATTGACGATGAAACACAGAAATTGCATCGGGATTAAATACAAAAGGCACAATGCCGACTTAGGTACAAGTAGACTGACTCTTCTTACTGTCTATGTTTTGAACCATTCCTGTGACACTATTTATAGATTCCGATGCATCATTTCAGGTTTACTGTAACACTTGGACCTTCTTATTGACGATGAAACACAGAAATCGCACCGGAATTAAATACAAAAGGCACAATGCCGAGTTAAGTACAAGAAGACTGACTCTTCTTGCTCTGTATGCTTTGAACCCTTCCTGTGACACTGGTTATAGATTCCGATGCTTCACTTCAGGTTTACCGTCTCCCTTGGACCTTCTTATTGACGATGGAACACAGAAATTGCATCGGAATTAAATTCAAAAGGCACACTGCCAACTTAAGGACAAGAAGACTGACTCTTCTTACTGACTATGTTTTGAACCATTCCTGTGACACTGGTTATAGATTCCGATGCTTCACTTCAGGTTTACCGTCTCCCTTGGACCTTCTTATTGACGATGAAACACAGAAATTGCATCGGAATTAAATACAAAAGGCACAATGCCGACATAAGATCAAGAAGACTGACTCTTCTCACTGACTTCGTTTTGAACCATTCCTGTGACACTAATTAGAGATTCCGATGCTTCACTTCAGGTTTACTGTATCCCTCTGACCTTCTCATTGACGATGAAACACAGAAATTGCATCGGACTTAAATACAAAATCCTCAATACCGACTTAAGTACAAGAAGACTGACTCTTCCTACGGTCTATGTTTTGAACCATTCCTGTACCACTAGTTATAGATTCCGATGCTTCACTTCAGGTTTACTTTTTCCTTGGACCTTCTTATTGTCGATGAAACACAGAAATTGCATCGGAATTAAATACATAAGGCACAATGCCGACTTAGTTATAAGAAGACTGACTCTTCCTACTGTCTATGTTTGGAACCATTTCTGTGACACTAGTAATAGAGTCCGATGCTTCACTTCAGGTTTACTGTATCCCTTGGACCTTCTTATTGAGGATGAAACACAGAAATTGCATCGGAATTAGATACAAAAGGCACAATGCCGACTTAAGTACATGAAGACCGACTCTTCTTATTGACAATGATTTGAAGCTATCCTGTGACACTAGTTATAGATTCTGTTGCTTCACTTCAGGTTTACTGTATCCCTTGGACATTCTTATTGACGATGAAAAACAGAAATTGCATTGGAATTAAATACAAAAGGCACAATGCCGACTTACGTACATGAAGACTGACTCTTCATACTGTCTATGCTTTGAACCATTCCTGTGACACTAGTTATAGATTCCGATGCTTCACTTCAGGTTTACTGTTTCCCTTGGACCTTCTTATTGACGACGAATCACAGTAATTGCATCGGGATTAAATACAAAAGGCACAATGCCGACTTAAGTACAAGAATACTGACTCTTCATACTGTCTATAATTTGAAACATTCCAGTGACACTAGTTATAGATTCCGATGCTTCACTCGAGGTTTACTGTATCCCTTGGACCTTCTTATTGACGATGAAACACAGAAATTGCATCGGAATTAAATACGAAAGGCACAATGCCGACTTAAGTACAAGAAGACTGACTCTTCTTACTGACTATGTATTGAACCATTCCTTTGACACTAGTTATAGATTTCGATGCTTCACTTCAGGTTTACTGTATCCCTCTGACCTTCTCATTGACGATGAAACACAGAATTTAAATCGGAATTAAATGGAAAAGGCACAATGCCGACTTAAGTACAAGAAGACTGACTCTTCTTAATGCCTATGTTTTGACCCATTCCATTGACACTAGTTATAGATTCCGATGCTTCACCCCAGGTTTACTGTATCCCTTGGACCTTCTTATTGACGATGAAACTCAGAAATTGCATCGTAATTAAATAGAAAAGGCACAATGCCGACTTAAGTAAAGGAAGACATGACTATTCTTACTGATTATAGTTTGAACCATTCCTGTGACACTAGTTATGGATTCCGTTGCTTTACTTCAGGTTTACTGTATACCTTGGACCTTCTTATTGACGATGAAACACAGTAATTGCATCGAAATTAAATACAAAAGAACAATGCCTACTTAAGTACAAGAAGACTGACTCTTCCTACTGTCTATATTTTGAACCATTCCTGTGACACTAGTTGTGGATTCCGATGCTTCACTTCAGGTTTACTGTATCCCTCTGACCTTCTAATTGACGATGAAACACAGAAATTGCATCGGAATTAAATACAAAAGGCACAATGCCAACTGAAGGACAACAAGACTGACTCTTCTTACTGACTATGTTTTGAACCATTCCTGTGACACTAGTTATAGATTCCAGTGCTTCACTCCAGGTTTACTGTATCCCTTGGACCTTGTTATTGACGATGAAACACAGAAATTGCATCGGAATTAAATAGAAAAGGCACAATGCCGACTTAAGTACAAGAAGACTGACTCTTCTTACTGTTTATGTTTTGAACCATTCCTGTGACACTAGTTATAGATTCCGATGCTTCACTTCAGGTGAACTGTATCCCTTGGACGTTCTTATTGACGATGAAACGCAAAAATTGCATCGGAATTAAATACAAAAGGCAAAATGCTGACTTAAGTACACGAAGACTGACTCTTCTTACTGTCTATGTTTTGAAAAATTCCTGTGACACTAGTTACAGAATCCGATGCTTCACTTCAGGTTTACTGTATCCCTCTGACCTTCTTATTGACGATGAAACACAGAAATTGCATCGGAATTAAATACAAAAGGCACAATGCCAACTTAAGGACAACAAGACTGACTCTTCTTACTGACTATGTTTTGAACCATTCCTGTGACACTAGTTATAGATTCCAATGCTTCACTCCAGGTTTACTGTATCCCTTGGACATTCTTATTGACGATGAAAAACAGAAATTGCATCGGAATTAAATTCAAAAGGCACAATGCCGACTTACGTACATGAAGACTGACTCTTCATACTGTCTATGTTTTGAACCATTCCTGTGACACTAGTTATAGATTCCGATGCTTCACTCCAAGTTTACTATATCCCTTAGATCCTCTTATTGACGGAGAAACACACAAATTGCATCGGAATTAAATACAAAAGGCACAATGCCGACTTAAGGACAAGAAGACTGACTCTTCTTACTGACTATGTTTTGAACCATTCCTGTGACACTAGTTATAGATACCGGTGCTTCACTTCAGGTTTACTGTATCCCTCTGACATTCTTCTTGATGGTGAAACACAGAAATTGCATCGCAATTAAATAGAAAAGCCACAATGCCGACTAAAGTACAAGAAGACTGACTCTTCTTACTGTCTATGATTTGAACCATTCCTGTGACAATAGTTATAGATTCCGATGCATCACTTCAGGTGTACTGTATCCCTTGGACCTTCTTATTGACGATGAAACACAGAAATTGCATTGGGATTAAATACAAAAGGCACAATGCCGACTTAGGTACAAGTAGACTGACTCTTCTTACTGTCTATGTTTTGAACCATTCCTGTGACACTAGTTATAGATTCCGAAGCATCATTTCAGGTTTACTGTAACACTTGGACCTTCTTATTGACGATGAAACACAGAAATTGCACCGGAATTAAATACAAAAGGCACAATGCCGAGTTAAGTACAAGAAGACCGACTCTTCTTGGTCTGTATGCTTTGAACCCTTCCTGTGACACTGGTTATAGATTCCGATGCTTCACTTCAGGTTTACCGTCTCCCTTGGACCTTCTTATTGACGATGAAACACAGAAATTGCATCGGAATTAAATTCAAAAGGCACACTGCCAACTTAAGGACAAGAAGACTGACTCTTCTTACTGACTATGTTTTGAACCATTCCTGTGACACTGGTTATAGATTCCGATGCTTCACTTCAGGTTTACCGTCTCCCTTGGACCTTCTTATTGACGATGAAACACAGAAATTGCATCGGAATTAAATACAAAAGGCAAAATGCCGACTTAAGTACACGAAGACTGACTCTTCTTAATGTCTTTGTTTTGAACCATTCCTGTGACACTAGTTATAGATTCCGATGCTACACTCCTGGTTTATTGTATCCTTTGGAGCTTCTTATTGACGATGAAAAACAGAAATCGCATCGGAATTAAATACAAAAGGCACAATGCCGACATAAGAACAAGAAGACTGACTCTTCTTACTGACTTTGTTTTGAACCACTCCTGTGACACTAATTAGAGATTCCGATGCTTCACTTCAAGTTTATTGTTCCTGTGACCATCTTACTGACGATGAAAAACAGATATTGCATCGGAATGAAATAGAAAAGGCACAATGTCGACTTAAGCACAAGAAGACTGACTCTTCTTACTGTCTATGTTTTGAACCATTCTTGCGACACTAGTTATAGATTCCGATGCTTCACTCCAGGTTTACTCTACCCTTTGGACCTTCTTATTAACGATGAAACACAGAAATTGCATCGGAATTGAATAGAAAAGGCACAATGCCGACTTAAGTACAAGAAGTCAGACTCTTCTTACTTACTATGTTTTGAACCATTCCTGTGACACTAGTTATAGATTCCGATGCCTCACTTCAGGTTTACTGTTTACCTTGGACTCTCCTATTGACGATGAAACACAGAAATTGCAGCGAAATTAAATACAAAAGGCACAATGCCGACTTAAGTACAAGAACACTGACTCTTCTTACTGACTATGTTTTGAGCCATTCCTGTGACACTAGTTATAGATTCCGATGCTTTACTTCAGGTATACTGTATACCTCTGACCTTCTCATTGACGATGAAACACAGATATTGCATCGGATTTAAAAACAAAAGGCACAATGCCGACTTAAGTACAAGATGACTGACTCCTCCTACTGTCCATGTTTTGAACCATTCCTGTAACACTAATTATAGATTCCGACGCTTCACTTCAGGTTTACTGTATCCCTCTGACATTATTGCCGATGAAACACAGAAATTGCATCGGAATTAAATAGAAAATGCACAATGCCGACTTAAGTACAAGAAGACTGACTCTTCTTACTGTCTATGATTTGAACCATTCCTGTGACACTAGTTATAGATTCCGATGCTTCACTTCAGGTTTACTGTTTCCCTTGGACCTTCTTATTGACGACGAATCACAGTAATTGCATCGGGATTAAATACAAAAGGCACAATGCCGACTTAAGTACAAGAATACTCACTCTTCATACTGTCTATAATTTGAAACATTCCAGTGACACTAGTTATAGATTCCGATGCTTCTCTCGAGGTTTACTGTATCCCTTGGACCTTCTTATTGACGATGAAACACAGAAATTGCATCGGAATTAAATACAAAAGGCACAATGCCGACTTAAGTACAAGAAGACTGACCTATCTTACTGTCAATGTTTTGAACCATTCCTGTGACACTAGTTATTGATCCCGATGCTTCACTCCAGGTTTACTGTATCCCTTGGACCTTCTTATTGACGATGAAACACAGAAATTGCTTCGGAATTAAATACAAAAGTCACAATGCCGACTCAAGGACAAGAAGACTTAATCTTCTTACTGACTATGATTTGAACCACTCCTGTGACACTAGTTATAGATTCCGATGCTTCACTTCAGGTTTACTGTATCCCTCTGACCTTCTTATTGACGATGAAACACAGAAATGGCATCGAAATTAAATACAAAAGGCACAATACCGACTTAAGTACAAGAAGACTGACTCTTGTTACTGTCTATGTTAGAACCATTCGTGTGACACTAGTTATAGATTCCGATGCTTCACTTCAGGTTTACTGTATCCTCCTGACGTTCTTACTGACGGTGAAACACAGAAATTGCATCGGAATTAAATACGAAAGGCACAATGCCGACTTAAGTACAAGAAGACTGACTCTTCTTACTGACTATGTATTGACCATCCTGTGACACTAGTTATAGATTCCGATGCTTCACTTCAGGTTTACTGTATCCCTCTGACCTTCTCATTGACGATGAAACACAGAATTTGTATCGGAATTAAATAGAAAAGGCACAATGCCGACTTAAGTACAAGAAGACTGACTTTTCTTAATGCCTATGTTTTGAACCATTCCATTGACACTAATTATAGATTCCGATGCTTCACCCCAGGTTTACTGTATCCCTTGGACCTTCTTACTGACGATGAAACACAGAAATTGCATCGGAATTAAATAGAAAAGGCACAATGCCGACTTAAGTACAAGAAGACTGACTCTTCTTACTGACTATGTTTTGAACCATTCCTGTGACACTAGTTATAGATTCCGATGCTTCACTTCAGGTTTACTGTATCCCTTGGACCTTCTAATTGACGATGAAACACAGAAATTGCATCGAAATCAAATAGAAAAGGCACAATGCCGACTTAAGTACAGGAAGACTGACTCTTCTTACTGATTATAGTTTGAACCATTCCTGTGACACTAGTTATGGATTCCGTTGCTTTACTTCAGGTTTACTGTATCCCTTGGACCTTCTTATTGTCGATGAAACACAGAAATGGCATCGAAATTAAATACAAAAGGCACAATGCCGACTTAAGTACAAGAGGACTGACTCTTCCTACTGTCTATATTTTGAACCATTCCTGTTACACTAGTTGTGGATTCCGATGATTCACTTCAGGTTTACTGTATCCCTCTGACCTTCTTATTGACGATGAAACACAGAAATTGCATCGGAATTAAATACAAAAGGCAAAATGCCGACTTAAGGACAAGAAGACTGACTCTTCTTACTGACTTTGTTTTGAACCATTCCTGTGACACTAATTATAGATTCCGATGCTTCACTTCAAGTTTATTGTATCCCTCTGACCTTGTTATTGACGATGAAACACAGAAATTGCATCGGAATTAATTACAAAAGGCGAAATGCCGAATTAAGCACAAGAAGACTGACTCTTCCAACTGTCTATGTTTTGAACAATTCTTGTGACACTAGTTATAGATTCCGATGCTTCACTTCAGGTTTACTGTATCCCCCTCACCATCTTTTTGACGGTGAAAAACAGAAATTGCAATGGAATTAAATACAAAAAGCATAATGCCGACTTAAGTACAAGAAGACTGATTCTTTTTACTGTCAATGTTTTAACCATTCCTGTGACACTAGTTATAGATTCCGATGCTTCACCTCAGGTTTACTGTATTCGTCTGACCTTATTGCCGATGAAACCCTGAAATTGCATCGGAATTAAATACAAAAGGCACAATGCCGACTTAAGGACAAGAAAACAGACTCTTCTTACTGCCTATGTTTTGAACCATTCCATTGACACTAGTTATAGGTTCTGATGCTTTACTCCAGGTTAACTGTATCCTTTGGACCTTCTTATTGACGATGAAACACAGAAATTGCATCGGAATTAAATAGAAAAGGCACAATGTCGACTTAAGTACAAGAAGACTAACTCTTCTTACTGACTATGTTTTGAACAAATCCTGTGACACTAATTATAGATTCCGATGCTTCACTTCAGGTTTACTGTACCCCTTGTACCTTCTTATTGACGTTGAAACACAGAAATTGCATCGGAATGAAATAGAAAAGGCACAATGTCGACTTAAGTACATGAAGACTGATTCTTGTTACTGTCTATGTTGTGAACAATTCCTGTGACACTAGTTATAGATTCCGATGCTTCACTCCAGGTTTACTGTATCCCTTGGACCTTCTTATTGACGATGAAGTATAGAAATTGCGTCGGTATTAAATACAAAATTCACAATACCGCCTTAAGTACAAGAAGATTGACTCTTCTTACTGACTATGTTTTGAACCATTCCTGTGACACTAGTTATAGATTGCGATGCTTCACTTCAGGTATACTGTATCCCTCTGACCTTCTTATTGACGATGCTACACAGAAATTGCCTCGGAATTAAATAGAAAAGGCACAATGGCGACTTAAGTACAAGAAGTCTGACTCTTCCTACTGTCTATGTTTTGAACCATTCCTGTGACACTAGTTATAGATTCCGATGCTTCACTTCAGGTTTACTGTATCCCTCTGACCTTATTGCCGATGAAACACAGAAATTGCATCGGAATTAAATAGAAAAGGCACAATGCCGGCTTAAAGACAAGAAGACTGACTCTTCTTACTCACTTCGTTTTGAACCATTCCTGTGACACTAATTATAGATTCCGATGCTTAACTTCAGGTTTATTGTATCCCTCTGACCTTCTTATTGACGATGAAACACAGAAATTGCATCGGAATTAAATACAAAATGCACATTGCCGACTTACATACAAGAAGACTGACTCATCTTACTGTCTTTGTTTAGAACCGTTCTTGTGGCACTAGTTACAGATTCCGATGTTTCACTTCAGGTTTACTGTATCCCTTGGACTTTCTCATGGACGATGAAACACAGAAATTGCATCGGAATTAAATACAAAAGCCACAATGCCGACTTAAGTATAAGAACACTGGCTCTTCCTACTGTTTATGTTTTGAACCATTCCTGTGACACTAGTTATAAATTCCGACGCTTCACTTTAGGTTTACTGTACCCCTTGTACCTTCATATTGACGATGAAACACAAAAATTGCATCGGAATTAAATACAAATGGCACAATGCCAACTTAAGGACAACAAGACTGACTCTTCTTACTGACTATGCTTTGAACCATTCCTGTGACACTAGTTGTAGATTCCAATGCTTCACTACAGGTTTACTGTATCCCTTGGACCTTCTTATTGACGATGAAACACAGAAATTGCTTCGGAATTAAATACAAAAGTCACAATGCCGACTCAAGGACAAGAAGATTTACTCTTCTTACTGACTATGTTTTGAACCACTCCTGTGACACTAGTTATAGATTCCGATGCTTCACTTCAGGTTTACTGTATCCCTCTGACCTTCTTATTGACGATGAAACACAGAAATTGCATCGGAATTAAATACAAAAGGCACAATGCCGACTTAAGTACAAGAAGACTGACTCTTCTTACTGTCAATGTTTTGAACCATTACTGTGACACTTGTTATAGATTCCGATGCTTCACTTCAGCTTTACTGTATCCCTCTGACCTTCTTACTGACGGTGAAACACAGAAATTGCATCGGAATTAAATACAAATGGCACAATGCCAACTTAAGGACAACAAGACTGGCTCTTCTTACTGACTATGTTTTGAACCATTTCTGTGACACTAGTTATAGATTCCAATGCTTCACTCCAGGTTTACTGTATCCCTTGGACCTTGTTATTGACGATGAAACACAGAAATTGCATCGGAATTAAATACAAAAGGCACAATGCCGACTTAAGTACAAGAAGACTGACTCTTCTTACTGTCAATGTTTTGAACCATGACTGTGACACTTGTTATAGATTCCGATGCTTCACTTCAGCTTTACTGTATCCCTCTGACCTTCTTACTGACGGTGAAACACAGAAATTGCATCGGAATTAAAAACGAAAGGCACAATGCCGACTTAAGTACAAGAAGACTGACTCTCCTTACTGACTATGTATTGACCATTCCTGTGACACTAGTTATAGATTCCGATGCTTCACTTCCGGTTTACTGTATCCCTCTGACCTTCTCATTGACGATGAAACACAGAATTTGTATCGGAATTAAATAGAAAAGGCACAATGCCGACTTAAGTACAAGAAGACTGACTTTTCTTAATGCCTATGTTTTGAACCATTCCATTGACACTAGTTATAGATTCCGATGCTTCACCCCAGGTTTACTGTATCCCTTGGACCTTCTTACTGACGATGAAACACAGAAATTGCATCGGAATTAAATAGAAAAAGCACAATGCCGACTTAAGTACAAGAAGACTACCTCTTCTTACTGACTATGTTTTGAACCATTCCTGTGACACTAGTTATAGATTCCGATGCTTCACTTCAGGTTTACTGTATCCCTTGGACCTTCAAATTGACGATGAAACACAGAAATTGCATCGGAATTAAATACAAAAGGCAAAATGCCGAATTAAGTACAAGAAGACTGACTCTTCCAACTGTCTATGTTTTGAACAATTCTTGTGACACTAGTTATAGATTCCGATGCTTCACTTCAGGTTTACTGTATCCCTCTCACCATCTTATTGACGGTGAAAAACAGAAATTGCATCGGAATTAAATACAAAAAGCATAATGCCGACATAAGTACAAGAAGACTGATTCTTTTTACTGTCAATGTTTTAACCATTCCTTTGACACTAGTTATAGATTCCGATGTTTCACTTCAGGTTTACTGTATCCGTCTGACCTTATTGCCGATGAAACACAGAAATTGCATCGGAATTAAATACAAAAGGCACAATGCCGACTTAAGGACAAGAAGACTAACTCTTCTTACTGACTATGTTTTGAACAAATCCTGTGACACTAGTTATAGATTCCGATGCTTGACTTCAGGTTTACTGTACCCCTTGTACCTTCTTATTGACGATGAAACACAGAAATTGCATCGGAATTAGATACAAAAGGCACAATGCCGACATAAGTACATGAAGACCGACTCTTCTTATTGACAATGATTTGAACCTTTCCTGTGACACTAGTTATAGATTCCGTTGCTTCACTTCAGGTTTACTGTATCCCTCTGACCTTATTGCCGATGAAACACGGAAATTGCATCGGAATTAAATACAAAAGGCACAATGCCGACTTAAGTACAAGAAGACTGACTCTTCCTACTGTCTATGTTTTGAACCATTCCTGTGACACTAGTTATTGATTCCGATGCTTCACTTCAGGTTTACTGTATAACTCTGACCTTATTGCCGATGAAACACAGAAATTGCATCGGAATTAAATAGAAAAGGTACAATGGCGACTTAAGTACAAGAAGACTGACTCTTCCTACTGTCTATGTTTTGAACCATTCCTGTGACACTAGTTATAGATTCCGATGCTTCACTTCAGGTTTACTGTATCCCTCTGACCTTATTGCCGATGAAACACAGAAATTGCATCGGAATTAAATAGAAAAGGCACAATGCCGGCTTAAAGACAAGAAGACTGACTCTTCTTACTCACTTCGTTTTGAACCATTCCTGTGACACTAATTATAGATTCCGATGCTTAACGTCAGGTTTATTGTATCCCTCTGACCTTCTTATTGACGATGAAACACAGAAATTGCATCGGAATTAAATACAAATGGCACAATACCAACTTAAGGACAACAAGACTGACTCTTCTTACTGACTATGTTTTGAACCATTTCTGTGACACTAGTTATAGATTCCAATGCTTCACTCCAGGTTTACTGTATCCCTTGGACCTTGTTATTGACGATGAAACACAGAAATTGCATCGGAATTAAATAGAAAAGGCACAATGCCGACTTAAGTACAAGAAGACTGACCCTTCTTACTGATTATGATTTGAACCATTCCTGTGACACTAGTTATAGATTCCGATGCTTCACTTCAGGTGAACTGTATCCCTTGGACGTTCTCATTGACGATGAAACACAGAAATTGCATCGAAATTAAATACAAAAGGCACAATGCCGACTCAAGTACGAGAAGACTGACTCTTCTTACTGTCAATGTTTTGAACCATTACTGTGATACTAGTTATTGATTCCGATGCTTCACTCCAGGTTTACTGTATCCCTTGGACCTTCTTATTGACGATGAAACACAGAAATTGCTTCGGAATTAAATACAAAAGTCACAATGCCGACTCAAGGACAAGAAGACTTACTCTTCTTACTGACTATGTTTTGAACCACTCCTGTGACACTAGTTATAGATTCCGATGCTTCACTTCAGGTTTACTGTATCCCTCTGACCTTCTTATTGACGATGAAACACAGAAATGGCATCGAAATTAAATACAAAAGTCACAATGCCGACTTAAGTACAAGAAGACTGACTCTTCTTACTGACTATGTATTGACCATTCCTGTGACACTAGTTATAGATTCCGATGCTTCACTTCAGGTTTACTGTATCCCTCTGACCTTCTCATTGACGATGAAACACAGAATTTGTATCGGAATTAAATAGAAAAGGCACAATGCCGACTTAAGTACAAGAAGACTGACTTTTCTTAATGCCTATGTTTTGAACCATTCCATTGACACTAGTTATAGATTCCGATGCATCACCCCAGGTTTACTGTATCCCTTGGACCTTCTTACTGACGATGAAACACAGAAATTGCATCGGAATTAAATAGAAAAAGCACAATGCCGACTTAAGTACAAGAAGACTACCTCTTCTTACTGACTATGTTTTGAACCATTCCTGTGACACTAGATATAGATTCCGATGCTTCACTTCAGGTTTACTGTATCCCTTGGACCTTCAAATTGACGATGAAACACAGAAATTGCATCGAAAACAAATTAGAAAAGGCACAATGCCGACTTAAGTACAGGAAGACTGACTCTTCTTACTGATTATAGTTTGAACCATTCCTGTGACACCAGTTATGCATTCCGTTGCTTTACTTCAGGTTTACTGTATCCCTTGGACCTTCTTACTGACGATGAAACACAGAAATTGCATCGGAATTAAATAGGAAAGGCACAATGCCGACTTAGGTACAAGAAGACTGACTCTTCTTACTGACTATGTTTTGAACCATTCCTGTGACACTAGTTATAGATTCCGATGCTACACTCCAGGTTTATTGTATCCTTTAGACCTTCTTATTGACGATGAAACACAGAAATTGCATCGGAATTAAATACAAAAGGCACAATGCCGACTTAAGGACAAGAAGACTGACTCTACTTATTGACTTTGTTTTGAACAATTCCTGTGCCACTAATTATAGATTCCGATGCTTAACTTCAGGTTTATTGTATCCCTCTGACCTTCTTATTGACGATGAAACACAGAAATTGCATCGGAATTAAATACAAAATGCACAATGCCGACTTACATACAAGAAGACTGACTCTTCTTACTGTCTATGTTTAGAACCGTTCTTGTGACACTAGTTACAGATTCCGATGCTTCACTCCAGGTGTACTGTATCCCCTGGACCTTCTTATTGACGATGAAATACAGAAATTGCATCGGAATTATATTGAAAAGGCACAATGCCGACTTAAGTACAAGAAGACTGACTCTTCTTACTGACTATGTTTTGAACCATTCCTGTGACTCTAGTTATAGATTCTGATGCTTCACTTCAGGTTTGCTGTATACCTTAGACCTTCTTATTGACGATGAAACACAGAAATTGCATCGGAATTAAATACAAAAGGCAAAATGCCGAAATTAAGTACAAGAAGACTGACTCTTCCAACTGTCTATGTTTTGAACAATTCTTGTGACACTAGTTATAGATTTCGATGCTTCACTTCAGGTTTACTGTATCCCTCTCACCATCTTATTGACGATGAAAAAAAGAAATTGCATCGGAATTAAATACAAAAAGCATAATGCCGACTTAAGTACAAGAAGACTCATTCTTTTTACTGTCAATGTTTTAACCATTCCTGTGACACTAGTTATAGATTCCGATGGTTCACTTCGGGTTTACTGTATCAGTCTGACCTTATTGCCAATGAAACACAGAAATTGCATCGGAATTAAGTACAAAAGGCACAATGCCGACTTAAGGACAAGGAAGACAGACTCTTCTTACTGCCTATGTTTTGAACCATTCCATTGACACTAGCTATAGGTTCCGAAGCTTTACTTCAGGTTTACTGTATCCTTTGGACCTTCTTATTGACGATGGAAACACAGAAATTGCATCGGAATTAAATAGAAAAGGCACAATGTCGACTTAAGTACAAGAAGACTAACTCTTAGTACTGACTATGTTTTGAACAAATCCTGTGACACTAGTTATAGATTCCGATGCTTCACTTCAGGTTTACTTTATCCCTTGGACCTTCTCATTGACGATGAAACACAGAAATTGCATCGGAAATTAAATACAAAAGGCACAATGCCGACTTAAGGACAAGAAGACTAACTCTTCTTACTGACTATGTTTTGAACAAATCCTGTGACACTAGTTATAGATTCCGATGCTTGACTTCAGGTTTACTGTACCCCTTGTACCTTCTTATTGACGATGTGAAACACAGAAATTGCATCGGAATTAGATACAAAAGGCACAATGCCGACATAAGTACATGAAGACCGACACTTCTTATTGACAATGATTTGAACCTTTCCTGTGACACTAGTTATAGATTCCGTTGCTTCACTTCAGGTTTACTGTATCCCTCTGACCTTATTGCCGATGAAACACAAATATTGCATCGGAATTAAGTACAAAAGGCACAATGCCGACTTAAGTACAAGAAGACTGACTCTTCCTACTGTCTATGTTTTGAACCATTCCTGTGACACTAGTTATAGATTCCGATGCTTCACTTCAGGTTTACTGTATCCCTCTGACCTTATTGCCGATGAAACACAGAAATTGCAACGGAATTAAATAGAAAAGGTACAATGCCGACTTACATACAAGAAGACTGATTCATCTTAGTGTCTATGTTTAGTACCGTTCTTGTGACACTAGTTACAGATTCCGATGCTTCACTCCAGGTGTACTGTATCCCCTGGACCTTCTTATTGACGATGAAATACAGAAATTGCATCGGAATTATATTGAAAAGGCACAATGTCGACTTAAGTACAAGAAGACTGACTTTGTTTACTGTCTATGTTTTGAACCAATCCTGTGACACAAGTTGTAGATTCCGATGCTTCACTTCAGGTTTACTGTATCCCTTGGACCTTCTCATGGACGATGAAACACAGAAATTGCATCGGAATTAAATACAAAAGCCACAATGCCGACTTAAGTATAAGAACACTGACTCTTCCTACTGTTTATGTTTTGAACCATTCCTGTGACACTAGTTATAAATTCCGACGCTTCACTTTAGGTTTACTGTACCCCTTGTACCTTCTTATTGACGATGAAACACAGAAATTGCATCGGAATTAAATACAAATGGCACAATGCCAACTTAAGGACAACAAGACTGTCTCTTCTTACTGACTATGTTTTGAACCATTTCTGTGACACTAGTTTATAGATTCCAATGCTTCACTCCAGGTTTACTGTATCCCCTGGACCTTGTTATTGACGATGAAACACAGAAATTGCATCGGAATTAAATAGAAAAGGCACAATGCCGACTTAAGTACAAGAAGACTGACTCTTCTTACTGATTATGTTTTGAACCATTCCTGTGACACTAGTTATAGATTCCGATGCTTTACTTCAGGTGAACTGTATCCCTTGGACGTTCTTATTGACGATGAAACACAGAAATTGCATCGGAATTAAATACAAAAGGCACAATGCCGACTTAAGTACAAGAAGACTGACTCTTCTTACTGTCAATGATTTGAACCATTACTGTGACACTAGTTATTGATTCCAATGCTTCACTCCAGGTTTACTGTATCCCTTGGACCTTCTTAATGACGATGAAACACAGAAATTGCTTCGGAATTAAATACAAAAGTCACAATGCCGACTCAAGGACAAGAAGACTTACTCTTCTTACTGACTATGTTTTGAACCACTCCTGTGACACTAGTTATAGATTCCGATGCTTCACTTCAGGTTTACTGTATCCCTCTGACCTTCTTATTGACGATGAAACACAGAAATGGCATCGAAAATTAAATACAAAAGTCACAATGAAGACTTAAGTACAAGAAGACTGAGTCTTCTTACTGTCTATGTTAGAACCATTCGTGTGACACTAGTTATAGATTCCGATGCTTCACTTCAGGTTTACTGTATGCCTCTGACCTTCTTACTGACGGTGAAACACAGAAATTGCATCGGAATTAAATACGAAAGGCACAATGCCGACTTAAGTACAAGAAGACTGACTCTTCTTACTGACTATGTATTGACCATTCCTGTGACACTAGTTATAGATTCCGATGCTTCACTTCAGGTTTACTGTATCCCTCTGACCTTCTCATTGACGATGAAACACAGAATTTGTATCGGAATTAAATAGAAAAGGCACAATGCCGACTTAAGTACCAGAAGACTGACTTTTCTTAATGCCTATGTTTTGAACCATTCCATTGACACTAGTTATAGATTCCGATGCTTCACCCCAGGTTTACTGTATCCCTTGGACCTTCTTACTGACGATGAAACACAGAAATTGCATCGGAATTAAATAGAAAAAGCACAATGCCGACTTAAGTACAAGAAGACTACCACTTCTTACTGACTATGTTTTGAACCATTCCTGTGACACTAGTTATAGATTCCGATGCTTCACTTCAGGTTTACTGTATCCCCTGGACCTTCAAATTGACGATGAAACACAGAAATTGCATCGAAATCAAATCAGAAAAGGCACAATGCCGACTTAAGTACAGGAAGACTGACTCTTCTTACTGATTATAGTTTGAACCATTCCTGTGACACTAGTTAAGGATTCCGTTGCTTTACTTCAGGTTTACTGTATACCTTGGACCTTCTTAATGACGATGAAACACAGAAATGGCATCTTAATTAAATACAAAAGGCACAATGCCGACTTAAGTACAAGAAGACTGACTCTTCCTACTGGCTATATTTTGAACCATTCCTCTTACACTAGTTGTGGATTCCGATGATTCACTTCAGGTTTACTGTACCCCTTGTACCTTCTTATTGACGATGAAACACAGAAATTGCATCGGAATTAGATACAAAAGGCACAATGCCGACATAAGTACATGAAGACCGACTCTTCTTATTGACAATGATTTGAACCTTTCCTGTGACACTAGTTATAGATTCCGTTGCTTCACTTCAGGTTTACTGTATCTCTCTGACCTTATTGCCGATGAAACACAAAAATTGCATCGGAATTAAATACAAAAGGCACAATGCCGACTTAAGTACAAGAAGACTGACTCTTCCTACTGTCTATGTTTTGAACCATTCCTGTGACACTAGTTATAGATTCCGATGCTTCACTTCAGGTTTACTGTATCCCTCTGACCTTATTGCCGATGAAACACAGAAATTGCAACGGAATTAAGTAGAAAAGGTACAATGGCGACTTACGTACAAGAAGACTGACTCTTCCTACTGTCTATGTTTTGAACCATTCCTGTGACACTAGTTATAGATTCCGATGCTTCACTTCAGGTTTACTGTATCCCTCTGACCTTATTGCCGATGAAACACAGAAATTGCATCGCAATTAAATAGAAAAGGCACAATGCCGGCTTAAAGACAAGAAGACTGACTCTTCTTACTCACTTCGTTTTGAACCATTCCTGTGACACTAATTATAGATTCCAATGCTTAACTTCAGGTTTATTGTATCCCTCTGACCTTTTTATTGACGATGAAACACAGAAATTGCATCGGAATTAAATACAAAATGCACAATGCCGACTTACATACAAGAAGACTGATTCATCTTAGTGTCTATGTTTAGTACCGTTCTTGTGACACTAGTTACAGATTCCGATGCTTCACTCCAGGTGTACTGTATCCCCTGGACCTTCTTATTGACGATGAAATACAGAAATTGCATCGGAATTATATTGAAAAGGCACAATGTCGACTTAAGTACAAGAAGACTGACTTTGTTTACTGTCTATGTTTTGAACCAATCTTGTGACACAAGTTGTAGATTCCGATGCTTCACTTCAGGTTTACTGTATCCCTTGGACCTTCTCATGGACGATGAAACACAGAAATTGCATCGGAATTAAATACAAAAGCCACAATGCCGACTTAAGTATATGAACACTGACTCTTCCTACTGTTTATGTTTTGAACCATTCCTGTGACACTAGTTATAAATTCCGACGCTTCACTTTAGGTTTAGTGTACCCCTTGTACCTTCTTATTGACGATGAAACACAGAAATTGCATCGGAATTAAATACAAATGGCACAATGCCAACTTAAGGACAACAAGACTGACTCTTCTTACTGACTATGTTTTGAACCATTTCTGTGACACTAGTTATAGATTCCAATGCTTCACTGCAGGTTTACTGTATCTCTTGGACCTTGTTATTGACGATGAAACACAGAAATTGCATCGGAATTAAATAGAAAAGGCACAATGCCGACTTAAGTACAAGAAGACTGACTCTTCTTACTGATTATGTTTTGAACCATTCCTGTGACACTAGTTATAGATTCCGATGCTTCACTTCAGGTGAACTGTATCCCTTGGACGTTCTTATTGACGATGAAACACAGAAATTGCATCGGAATTAAATACAAAAGGCACAATGCCGACTTAAGTACAAGAAGACTGACTCTTCTTACTGTCAATGATTTGAACCATTACTGTGACACTAGTTATTGATTCCAATGCTTCACTCCAGGTTTACTGTATCCCTTGGACCTTCTTATTGACGATGAAACACAGAAATTGCTTCGGAATTAAATACAAAAGTCACAATGCCGACTCAAGGACAAGAAGATTTACTCTTCTTACTGACTATGTTTTGAACCACTCCTGTGACACTAGTTATAGATTCCGATGCTTCACTTCAGGTTTACTGTATCCCTCTGACCTTATTGCCGATGAAACACAGAAATTGCATCGCAATTAAATAGAAAAGGCACAATGCCGGCTTAAAGACAAGAAGACTGACTCTTCTTACTCACTTCGTTTTGAACCATTCCTGTGACACTAATTATAGATTCCAATGCTTAACTTCAGGTTTATTGTATCCCTCTGACCTTTTTATTGACGATGAAACACAGAAATTGCATCGGAATTAAATACAAAATGCACAATGCCGACTTACATACAAGAAGACTGATTCATCTTAGTGTCTATGTTTAGTACCGTTCTTGTGACACTAGTTACAGATTCCGATGCTTCACTCCAGGTGTACTGTATCCCCTGGACCTTCTTATTGACGATGAAATACAGAAATTGCATCGGAATTATATTGAAAAGGCACAATGTCGACTTAAGTACAAGAAGACTGACTTTGTTTACTGTCTATGTTTTGAACCAATCTTGTGACACAAGTTGTAGATTCCGATGCTTCACTTCAGGTTTACTGTATCCCTTGGACCTTCTCATGGACGATGAAACACAGAAATTGCATCGGAATTAAATACAAAAGCCACAATGCCGACTTAAGTATATGAACACTGACTCTTCCTACTGTTTATGTTTTGAACCATTCCTGTGACACTAGTTATAAATTCCGACGCTTCACTTTAGGTTTAGTGTACCCCTTGTACCTTCTTATTGACGATGAAACACAGAAATTGCATCGGAATTAAATACAAATGGCACAATGCCAACTTAAGGACAACAAGACTGACTCTTCTTACTGACTATGTTTTGAACCATTTCTGTGACACTAGTTATAGATTCCAATGCTTCACTGCAGGTTTACTGTATCTCTTGGACCTTGTTATTGACGATGAAACACAGAAATTGCATCGGAATTAAATAGAAAAGGCACAATGCCGACTTAAGTACAAGAAGACTGACTCTTCTTACTGATTATGTTTTGAACCATTCCTGTGACACTAGTTATAGATTCCGATGCTTCACTTCAGGTGAACTGTATCCCTTGGACGTTCTTATTGACGATGAAACACAGAAATTGCATCGGAATTAAATACAAAAGGCACAATGCCGACTTAAGTACAAGAAGACTGACTCTTCTTACTGTCAATGATTTGAACCATTACTGTGACACTAGTTATTGATTCCAATGCTTCACTCCAGGTTTACTGTATCCCTTGGACCTTCTTATTGACGATGAAACACAGAAATTGCTTCGGAATTAAATACAAAAGTCACAATGCCGACTCAAGGACAAGAAGATTTACTCTTCTTACTGACTATGTTTTGAACCACTCCTGTGACACTAGTTATAGATTCCGATGCTTCACTTCAGGTTTACTGTATCCCTCTGACCTTCTTATTGACGATGAAACACAGAAATGGCATCGAAATTAAATACAAAAGTCACAATGCCGACTTAAGTACAAGAAGACTGACTCTTCTTACTGTCTATGTTAGAACCATTCGTGTGACACTAGTTATAGATTCCGATGCTTCACTTCAGGTTTACTGTATGCCTCTGACCTTCTTACTGACGGTGAAACACAGTTATTGCATCGGAATTAAATACGAAAGGCACAATGCCGACTTAAGTACAAGAAGACTGACTCTTCTTACTGACTATGTATTCACCATTCCTGTGACACTAGTTATAGATTCCGATGCTTCACTTCAGGTTTACTGTATCCCTCTGACCTTCTCATTGACGATGAAACACAGAATTTGTATCGGAATTAAATAGAAAAGGCACAATGCCGACTTAAGTACCAGAAGACTGACTTTTCTTAATGCCTATGTTTTGAACCATTCCATTGACACTAGTTATAGATTCCGATGCTTCACCCCAGGTTTACTGTATCCCTTGGACCTTCTTACTGACGATGAAACACAGAAATTGCATCGGAATTAAATAGAAAAAGCACATGCCGACTTAAGTACAAGAAGACTACCTCTTCTTACTGACTATGTTTTGAACCATTCCTGTGACACTAGTTATAGATTCCGATGCTTCACTTCAGGTTTACTGTATCCCCTGGACCTTCAAATTGACGATGAAACACAGAAATTGCATCGAAATCAAATTAGAAAAGGCACAATGCCGACTTAAGTACAGGAAGACTGACTCTTCTTACTGATTATAGTTTGAACCATTCCTGTGACACTAGTTATGGATTCCGTTGCTTTACTTCAGGTTTACTGTATACCTTGGACCTTCTTAATGACGATGAAACGCAGAAATGGCATCTTAATTAAATACAAAAGGCACAATGCCGACTTAAGTACAAGAAGACTGACTCTTCCTACTGGCTATATTTTGAACCATTCCTCTTACACTAGTTGTGGATTCCGATGATTCACTTCAGGTTTACTGTATCCCTCCGACCTTCTTATTGACGATGAAACACAGAAATCGCATCGGAATTAAATACGAAAGGCACAATGCCGACATAAGTACAAGAAGACTGACTCTTCTTACTGACTATGTATTGACCATTCCTGTGACACTAGTTATAGATTCCGATGCTTCACTTCAGGTTTACTGTATCCCTCTGACCTTCTCATTGACGATGAAACACAGAATTTGTTTCGGAATTAAATAGAAAAGGCACAATGCCGACTTAAGTACAAGAAGACAGACTTTTCTTAATGCCTATGTTTTGAACCATTCCATTGACACTAGTTATAGATTCCGATGCTTCACCCCAGGTTTACTGTATCCCTTGGACCTTCTTACTGACGATGAAACACAGAAATTGCATCGGAATTAAATAGAAAAGGCACAATGCCGACTTAAGTACAAGAAGACTGACTCTTCTTACTGACTATGTTTTGAACCAATCCTGTGACACTAGTTATGGATTCCGTTGCTTTACTTCAGGTTTACTGTATCCCTTGGACCTTCTTACTGACGATGAAACACAGAAATTGCATCGGAATTAAATAGGAAAGGCACAATGCCGAATTAAGTACAAGAAGACTGACTCTTCTTACTGACTATGATTTGAACCATTCCTGTGACACTAGTTATAGATTCCAATGCTACACTCCAGGTTTATTGTATCCTTTAGACCTTCTTATTGACGATGAAACACAGAAATTGCATCGGAATTAAATACAAAAGGCACAATGCCGACTTAAGGACAAGAAGACTGACTCTTCTTATTGACTTTGTTTTGAACAATTCCTGTGCCACTAATTATAGATTCCGATGCTTAACTTCAGGTTTATTGTATCCCTCTGACCTTCTTATTGACGATGAAACACAGAAATTGCATCGGAATTAAATACAAAATGCACAATGCCGACTTACATACAAGAAGACTGACTCTTCTTACTGTCTATGTTTAGAACCGTTCTTGTGACACTAGTTACAGATTCCGATGCTTCACTCCAGATGTACTGTATCCCCTGGACCTTCTTATTGACGATGAAATACAGAAATTGCATCGGAATTATATTGAAAAGGCACAATGCCGACTTAAGTACAAGAAGACTGACTCTTCTTACTGACTATGTTTTGAACCATTCCTGTGACTCTAGTTATAGATTCTGATGCTTCACTTCAGGTTTGCTGTATACCTTAGACCTTCTTATTGACGATGAAACACAGAAATTGCATCGGAATTAAATACAAAAGGCAAAATGCCGAATTAAGTACAAGAAGACTGACTCTTCCAATTGTCTATGTTTTGAAAAATTCTTGTGACACTAGTTATAGATTCCGATGCTTCACTTCTGGTTTACTGTATCCCTCTCACCATCTTATTGACGATGAAAAACAGAAATTGCATCGGAATTAAATACAAAAAGCGTAATGCCGACTTAAGTACAAGAAGACTGATTCTTTTTACTGTCAATGTTTTAACCATTCCTGTGACACTAGTTATAGATTCCGATGCTTCACTTCAGGTTTACTGTATCAGTCTGACCTTATTGCCGATGAAACACAGAAATTGCATTGGAATTAAATACAAAAGGCACAATGCCGACTTAAGGACAAGAAGACAGACTCTTCTTACTGCCTATGTTTTGAACCATTCCATTGACACTAGCTATAGGTTCCGATGCTTTACTCCGGGTTTACTGTATCCTTTGGACCTTCTTATTGACGATGAAACACAGAAATTGCATCGGAATTAAATAGAAAAGGCACAATGTCGACTTAAGTACAAGAAGACTAACTCTTAGTACTGACTATGTTTTGAACAAATCCTGTGACACTAGTTATAGATTCCGATGCTTCACTTCAGGTTTACTTTATCCCTTGGACCTTCTCATTGACGATGAAACACAGAAATTGCATCGGAATTAAATACGAAAGCCACAATGCCAACTTAAGTATAACAACACTGACTCTTCCTACTGTCTATGATTTGAACCATTCCTGTGACAATAGTTATAAATTCCTACGCTTCACTTCAGGTTTACTGTACCCCTTGTACCTTCTTATTGACGATGAAACACAGAAATTGCATCGGAATTTAATACAAACGGTACAATGCCGACTTAAGTACATGAAGACCGACTCTTCTTATTGACAATTATTTGAAACAATCCTGTGACACTAGTTATAGATTCCGATGCTTCACTTCAGGTTTACTGTATCCCTTGGACATTCTTATTGACGACGAAACACAGAAATTCCATCGGCATTAAATTGAAAAGGCACAATGCCGACTTAAGTATAAGAAAACTGACTCTTCTTACTGATCATAGTTTGAACCATTCCTGTGACACTAGTTATAGATTCCGATGCTTTACTTCAGGTTTACAGTATACCTCGGACCTTCTTATTGACGATGAAACACTGATATTGCATCGGAATTAAATACAAAAGGCACAATGCCGACATAAGTACAAGAAGACTGACTCTTCCTACTGTCTATGCTTTGAACCATTCCTGTGACACTAGTTGTAGATTCCGATGCTTCACTTCAGGTTTACTGTATCCCGCTGTCCTTCGTAATGACGATGTAACACAGAAATTGCATCGGAAATAAATACAAAAGGCACAATGCCAACTTAAGGACAAGAAGACTGACTCTTCTTACTGACTATGTTTTGAACCATTCCTGTGACACTAGTTATGGATTCCGATGCTTCACTCCAGGTTTACTGTATCCCTTGGACCTTGATATTGACGATGAAACACAGAAATTGCATCGGAATTAAATAGAAAAGTCACAATGCCGACTTAAGTAGAAGAGGACTGACTCTTCTTACTGACTATGTTTGAACCATTCCTGTGACACTAGTTATAGATTCCGCATCTTCACTTCAGGTTTACTGTATCCCTTGGACCTTCTTATTGAAGATGAAATACAGAAATTACATCAGAATTAAATACAAAAGCCAAAATGCCGACTTAAGTACACGAAGACTGACTCCTCTTACTGTCTATGTTTTCAACCATTCCTGTCACACTAGCTATAGATTCCGATGCTACACTCCAGGTTTATTGTATCCCTTGAACCTTCTTATTGGCGATGAAGCACAGAAATTGCTTCGGAAAAAAATACAAAAGGCACAATGCCGACTTAAGGACAAGAAGACCGACTCTTCTTACTGACTTTGTTTTGAACCATTCCTGTGACACTAATTATAGAATCTGATGCTTCACCTCAGGTTTACTGTATCCCTCTGACCTTCTTATTGACGAAGAAACACAGAAATTGCATCGGACTTAAATACAAAAGCCACAATACCGACTTAAGTACAAGAAGACTGACTCTTCATACGGTCTATGTTTTGAACCATTTCTGTGACACTAGTTATAGAGTCCGATGCTTCACTTCAGGTTTACTGTATCCCTTGGTCCTTCTTATTGACGATGAATCACAGAAATTGCATCGGAATTAAATACAAAAGGCACTATGCCGACTTAAGTACAAGAAGACTGACTCTTCTTACTGTCTATGTTTTGAACCAATCCTGTGACACTAGTTGTAGATTCCGATGCTTCACTTCAGGTTTACTGTATCCCTTGGACCTTCTCATGGACGATGAAACACATAAATTGCATCTGAATTAAATACAAAAGCCACAATGCCGACTTAAGTATAAGAACACTGACTCTTCCTACTGTTTATGTTTTGAAATATTCCTGTGACACTAGTTATAAATTCCGACGCTTTACTTTAGGTTTACTGTACCACTTGTACCTTCTTATTGACGATGAAACACAGAAATTGCATCGGAATTAGATACAAAAGGCACAATGCCGACTTAAGTACATGAAGACCGACTCTTCTTATTGACAATGATTTGAACCTTTCCTGTGACACTAGTTATAGATTCCGTTGCTTCACTTCAGGTTTACTGTATCCCTTGGACATTCTTATTGACGATGAAACACAGAAATTGCATCGGAATTAAATACAAAAGGCACAATGCCGACTTACGTACAAGAAGACTGACTCTTCTTACTGTCTATGTTTTGAACCATTCCTGTGACACTAGTTATAGATTCCGATGCTTCACTCCAAGTTTACTATATCCCTTAGATCTTCTTATTGACGGTGAAACACAGAAATTGCATCGGAATTAAATACAAAAGGCACAATCCCGACTTAAGGACAAGAAGACTGACTCTTCTTACTGACTATGATTCGAACCATTCCTTCGACACTAGTTATAGATACCGGTGCTTCACTTCAGGTTTATTGTATCCCTCTGACCTTCTTATTGACGATGAAACTCAGAAATTGCATCGGAATTAAATACAAAAGGCACAATGCCGACTTAAGTACAAGTAGAATGACTCTTCTTACTGTCTATGTTTTGAACCATTCCTGTGACACTAGTTATAGATTCCGAAGCATCATTTCAGGTTTACTGTAACACTTGGACCTTCTTATTGACGATGAAACACAGAAATTGCACCGGAATCAAATACAAAAGGCACAATGCCGACTTAAGTACAAGAAGACTGACTCCTCTTGCTGTGTATGTTTTGAATCATTCCTGTGACACTAGTTATTGATTCCGATGCTTCACTCCAGGTTTACTGTATCCCTTGGACCTTCTTATTGACGATGAAACACAGAAATTGCATCGGAATTAAATAGAAAAGGCACAATGCCGACTTAAGTACAAGAAGACTGACTCTTCTTACTGACTATGTTTTGAACCCATCCTGTGACACTAGTTATAGATTCCGATGCTTCACTTCAGGTTTACTGTATCCCTCTGACATTCTTCTTGATGGTGAAACACAGAAATTGAATCGGAATTAAATAGAAAAGCGACAATGCCGACTAAAGTACAAGAAGACTGACTCTTCTTACTGTCTATGATTTGAACCATTCCTGTGACACTAGTTGTGGATTCCGATGTTTCACTTCAGGTTTACTGTATCCCTCTGACCTTCTTATTGACGATGAAACACAGAAATTGCATCGGAATTAAATACAAAAGGCACAATGCCAACTTAAGGACAAGAAGGCTGACTCTTCTTACTGACTATGTTTTGAACCATTCCTGTGACACTGATTATAGATTCCGATGCTTCACTTCAGGTTTACTGTAACACTTGGACCTTCTTATTGACGATGAAACACCGAAATTGCACCGGAATTAAATACAAAAGGCACAATGCCGACTTAAGTACAAGAAGACTGTCTCTTCTAGCTGTGTATGTTTTGAACCATTCCTGTGACACTAGTTACTGATTCCGATGCTTCACTTCAGGTTTACTGTATCCCACTGACCTTCTTATTGACGATGAAACACAGAAATTGAATTGGAATTAAATAGAAATGGCACAATGTCGACTTAGTACAGGAAGACTGACTCTTCTTACTGATTATAGTTTGAACCATTCCTGTGACACGAGTTATAGAATCCGATGCTTTAGTTCAGGTTTACTGTATAGCTTGGACCTTTTTATTGACGATGAAACACAGAAATTGCATCGGAATTAAATACAAAAGGCACACTGCCAACTTAAGGACAAGAAGACTGACTCTTCTTTCTGACTATGTTTTGAACCATTCCTGTGACACTGGTTACAGATTCCGATGCTTCACTTCAGGTTTACCGTCTCCCTTGGACCTTCTTATTGACGATGAAACACAGAAATTGCATCGGAATTAAATACAAATGGCAAAAAGCCGACTTAAGTACACGAAGACTGACTCTTCTTACTGTCTTTGTTTTGAACCATTCCTGTGACACTAGTTATAGATTCCGATGCTACACTCCAGGTTTATTGTATCCTTTGGACCTTCTTATTGACGATGAAACACAGAAATTGCATCGGAATTACATACAAAAGGCACACTGCCAACTTAAGGACAAGAAGACTGACTCTTCTTACTGACTATGTTTTGAACCATTCCTGTGACACTGGTTATAGATTCCGATGCTTCACTTCAGGTTTACCGTCTCCCTTGGACCTTCTTATTGACGATGAAACACAGAAATTGCATCGGAATTAAATACAAAATGCACAATGCTGACTTAAGTACAAGAAGACTGACTCTTCTTACTGACTATATTTTGAACCACTCCTGTGACACTAGTTATAGATTCCGATGCTTCACTTCAGGTTTACTGTATCCCTCTGACCTTCTCATTGACGATGAAACACGGAATTTGTATCGGAATTAAATAGAAAAGGCACAATGCCGACTTAAGTACAAGAAGACTTACTCTTCTTAATGCCTATGTTTTGAACCATTCCATTGACACTAGTTATAGATTCCGATGCTTCACCCCAGGTTTACTGTATCCCTTGGACCTTCGTATTGACGATGAAACACAGAAATTGCATCGGAATTAAATAGAAAAGGCACAATGCGGACTTAAGTACAAGAAGACTGACTCTTCTTACTGACTATGTTTTGAACCATTCCTGTGACTTATAAAGGCACATTTGCATGCCGAGCGTGGGTTTCCTCGGAAACGCGAGATATTAATTAAATAAATAATCAGTGACAAATAAATAAAGCCTATGGCACACAACTGCAGCGCTGTGTCGCTGATAAAACAAAAGCACAATTACGTTACTCGTATGTTCGATTAAGAAAAGAGAGGTCCTGGTTGAAGTGGTGCGAGAAGCACGTATTTTAGTTTATTGTCTGGCACACCGCCATATTTCATGTTATAGAAAATTACTGCGAGTTGCAACCATACTAGGCACTCGATTCTGAAAAGAATTTATATTTATAAAAGTAAGTAGGATTATGAACTGTAGGCTTATTCATTGAATATATCTGATTTAACTAACTGTGTAATTTTTTTGTTTAGTAGACAATCACCTCTGTACGACGTTTTGGCATGGCTGGCAAATTATTGAAATATTGAGATTTAGATTATGAGTCCGCACCTACCGCAGCAGTCTTTGGTAACGATTTAAGTACGAAGTCCGATTATTTCAGTTTTATTTCACGGTCAACTACGAATAACATTACATTTACGAAAAAGCCATTGTCAAGCGTCTGATACCGAATAATTAAACGTCACGCAAATATTAAGTACAACCAATCACTATCATACAATAATGCATAATTAATATTTTATTTTATTTTATTTTATTTATTTTATATTGGCGACTGCGTGTCGGACTTGTTATTTTGTCATTTGTTACATTGTTCTCTTTGTTTCATGTGAAAAATCAACTTTCTGGACCTGGACGTGAATGTATGAGAAATAACAAAGATCTGAAGATATTTTCCAATTCTAAAATTTTGCGGGAAGACGCAATGAAGCTTCCAGCAAAATAAGGTAAGACGCAGCATCTTTGTATTGGCAGGCTTGACCAGACGCATAATTCAGTGTATTAGCTCTTCAGTAGATTCTGTAGTATTTCTTTCGCGCGTAGCAGTTTTCAGTGATAAATTTCATTCTCAGTACTTTTCCTTAAACAATAACTTCTGCAACAATACCAATACACGAGTGTACAATATGGCCGACTTCTGTACGATACGTTGTAACATGGACAGCAGCCATTAACAATAATCCCATATTCAGTTTACATTTTTAAATTAACAAACAGCCATTGTTGCTACGAGCGAGTCATGCTCAACTGCATTTTATTTTAAAACCAGTGTCAAACATTAATTTCTTGAAATATATATCACGTGTGGCATGGTAATAACTAGAAAACAATACGCAAAAATGGAACAGCAAAGACATACTATTCAGACGCAATCCGACTCGGACGAGAGACAAGTGTTAGAAAATGACTTTACGACAGCAACCGGTAGTGACGATTCATCAAATATTGACGCAAGTGTTAACGGAAGTTTTGACAATAGGCCGTCCACCACAAAAATTTCAAAGTCTCAGTCAGAGCCCATATTAATACATGACGTCACGTCTAATGACGCGACGGGGGCAGAGACCTTGCAAACAGTAAACATTGCCAACATGTTACAAGTGCTAATGAAACAGAACGCGGAAAACATGGCAACCTTAAAGACACAAAATGACGAAATTAAATCTGACCTCATAGCAATGAAGGCATGTAATGACACTTTGTGTAAACGTGTGGAACTTATAGACGCCACACTGACCAAACAGATGACTGAACTCAGTACGAAATTTTCCAAGCTTAATACGAGACTACAAATGACGTAGCACTTTTACAGACACAATTAAAAAACCTTAATGTCACGTGTGAAGCTCTTACTGAACAAATTCAAACATATCCTTCAGTACACGACAACCTTGAAAAACGAATTACTGACGTGCAGAATAAATTTGACGATGTTGAACAACACCTGACTGACATCTTACAATCTGATGCCACAGCTCATTTTCAAAATATTAATAAAGAATTTCATGATTGGGTGGAGAACAAAGACAAACATTTTGATAGATGCATACGTGAAAATTTACCAACA